>NW_026866435.1:0-13960 GCF_026571515.1 Ruditapes philippinarum
CCATACTTTCCTAATAGGAGTATTTGAATTAATATTTGAAACATAAGGTTGCCATGATTGGCGTTTAGATTGACGCACTGATCTTCTAGCTTTGGCTCTAAATATTCTATAATTTTCAAGGTTTTCTGTTGTAGGGCTATGTTCAAACTTTTTGAGTGAAGATTTACGTATACAAACGGCTTTTTTACATTCATCGTTAAACCATGGTTTTTTGATTTTGTTACGTTTATTTTTTTTTAATGGAATAACTTTGCAGGCAATCGTATGTAATGCTGAAGAGAAAGTTTCAGCTATATCATCAGAGGTGAAATCAAGTTCATTTTTTGTTAGATCAATAGAACAGAGCCTAGTAAATTTTTCCCAATCTGCTTTCTTAAATTAAAAAATTTGACGTCCTTCATCTGGTATAGAGTCATTTGATTGTTAGTAACAACGCAGCTTTTGACGTGTTAGGAAAATAACCTCCTTCAAGGGCCAAGGGAATAGGAAGATAATGACTTTCAGGGCAAATTCGATGAATAGCTGTAAATTCTATATTAATCTTTAAATAAGGATAGGATTCAATGAGTTTTGCATTTTGAAGATCTCGCTAGCGTGACTATAACCCACAGAGTTGATGGTAAGTGGTTTGAAGTAAACGACCTAAATCACTCTGCCAATGACAACACAGTCTGGTTTGTATTGCTTACAAAAAAAAATCAATCAAATATGCAATTTACTCTTAACAAGGAAAAAATGAGAGCGTGATATGCTTGTTAATTATATCGCATATGTTAAATGTGAAATGTTTTGTTCAAACTTGCTCTTGACAGATTACCAGAGTAGCAGAGTAGCAGATGTATCTAATATTACTTATTTACTTTCGAATTTTGCGAAATTGGATTAACTACATTTTAGCAATTCAATTATATATTAACAGTTTTGGCAAATGATTCAAATATTAAATACATTATTTTCCCAAACATGGCAATCTGCTTCCCCAAGGATAAAACGTGTCTGACTTTTCTGTATTATAAATTTGATTTATTGTCTTGCATGTATTGTAAAGCATGTTAAAAAATAATGTGTGCATGTATTGATTATGTCAAGATTGTTATGAACGTTTTGCATTAATTTAATGAATGCAATATATCATTTAACGTTCCCATTATTGTTCCAAATAATTAAAATAATATTGTGGTGAATAAAATAAAGAAATACAAATTAAAGTGCTGTAGAAAAAAACAAGGAGCACGCTTAACGTATACTAAGGGTACAACCGATTTCTCTTGTTGCCAGTAAGGAGAGTAGCAAAACTTTGATACAGGCTTCTACAAAATTAAATCGGTACCTTCAGCAGTTCTGCAGCTTATAGGAACGGAATTGTATTCTTAAACATCATAGAGGAAATGAATGTTTTGTTGTGTCATGAGATTTACATTGCAGTTTAAAGAAAAAATCTGGAAACAAAGTGATCCCTCGGAAACATTAATCACAACAAAATTACAAGAGAATTGTAGACTCGGTTTAAGGGATAAAGAAAAAAGTGCAACATCCCTCACGCCCTCTAGCACCGGATTGAGCGGAACTCAATTCTCAACACTTAATAGTGCTGGTATCAATGATCCCGAAGGACCAGAAACAACGCTGAAGTGAAGTACGGGGAAACTTTTTTCAGCTGTCACATAGCACTTGACACCTGCTGTTGTCAAGTATAAAAATCTGGAAACAAAGTGATCCCTCGGAAGCATAAATCACAAGACAATTACATGATAATTCGGTTTGATTGAGTCTGTACAAAAGGGATAATGAAAATGTGCAACATCCATCCCTCACGCCCCCTAGCACCTGCTTGAGCGGTTCTCAATTCTGTCATTACTATCATGTATTCAAAGAGTCACTAATGAACCAATTGACACATTTCGAAGGTAGCTTTGACCAACATTAATAGAAGAAAGATGTTAATATTTTTTATATCAAATCATTTTGACAATGCTTTTACGTAATTCATTATCCATTTCGATTAAGATAACGAACGCTTTTACAAGACAAGATATATTGAAATGTGGAAACAAAGTGATCCCTCGGAAGCATTAATCACAACATAATTTCTTGAAAATTGCAGACTCGATGGGATTGAGTCTGAACATGAGGGATAGTGAAAAGGTGAAACATCCTTCACGCCCCTAGCACCGACTTGAGAGGTATTTCATTCCCAGACGACAATGTGGAAAAATTTTCGGTAATCAATTTTTTCAACTTTCCCAAAAAATAAATTTTTAGATCAAAATCCCGGGAAGGGGCCAAAAGAAAAAAATAAAAAAAACTGAATTGGGAAGGGCGGCGCACCTTTGGGCCTTTTTTAAGGGGGACCCCACAAAAAGGGGGATTTTTGACCTGTGGGCCCTATTTCCCTTTTCTGCGGGTTTTCGCATAATTGCGCAGTAACCAATAAAAAATCTTTCCTTTTGAATAATTTCGGGAAAAATTTTCCAATTTAAAAAATAAAACAAAAAAGGATGAAAGGGGGTTTTAGTGAAAAGCTTTTGGTTTTAAACTTTGGGGAAACTTTTAAACAATCCTAGGGAAAATAAAAAAAACCACATAACAACATTAAAAAGTATGCACAAAAAAATTATTTGGCTGAAAGATCTTTAAGAATCAAAATAAAACATTTTTGATAAAATGTATGGGGAGACTTTTTACAGCCGCCGATTTGTTAAGCCAAATGACTTCGGAGATATTTATAGACTACTCCCCAAATATGTCTATCTTTCCGAGAAAGGTGTCTGAGATAAGTACCTAATGTTGATTAATACAGGACAGGAGAAAGTTATAACGAAATAAAGAAAACAGATAAATGATTTTATATCTAATTGACACCACTTCATTTTGCGATAATTAATTGAAAAAAAAAAAAAACATTGCAGATGTTGCTCTGTTTATTTCGTTTTTTTCCAATAACAGTTCATTTGCAACTGTGTAAATATTGTATAACTAATGGATAAAGTTTCAATTTTAGTGTTTATGAATGTGTCTTTCGATAGAAATTTGTTTTTATCCGAATTGAACAGAAGAGTATTTAAGACTTAACATACAGCTCATCGTTTATAGCAAAATTTTTCATACTTTTCCAATTTTTAAAATATAAAAATTTTTAAAATTTTTACAATTTTGTTAAACTTTAAAAAAATTTAGAAAGGTCCTTTTTTTCTTTTTCTTTTTTTTAACCCTAGAAGTATGGGACAAATTTTACAATTTTTTCAGCTTTTTAAATGGGGTGGGAAAGGGTTTTTAGAGCCACACTGGTACAATCGTGACAAAAACAGGCCCAAAATAAATTTAAAAAGACACATCAATTCAATTTTATAAAAAAAATATAATTTTAAGATCTTTCACGATCCTGTTTAAAAATTCGAAATTTAAAAAGGGATAAAGTTTTTCTTTATGTCGCTGTTTATTTTATTGCTACATTTAAAACAATTTTTATACATTTTTATTTCCCTTTTTAATTTTCTTTTATGATTTTTTTGTTGTTTGGATACATAATATTTTTCTCCCAAAAATTTTGGGTTTTTCCCCTAAAATTTTTACCAAAAAATCACAAATTTAAAAAGAAGCCTTTGGAAAAGTTTTTTACCAAAATTATTTCTTTGCCATTTTAGCTTTTAAATTAAAAAAGGTAAGTTTTTAAATTACCCCCGAAAATTAAATATTGATTATCTTATTTTAATTACAAAATTAAAAAAGTGTATCACTTGATCTTTACACGTCAATGCAATGGCGCTATAAAGATAACACCATTTGCACATCAAAAACGTTACAATGGAATATCATAAGCCTATAAAGTTTTGAAACTGTTGAAGTAAAAAGCTAATTTAAAAATATATGCTGCAAAATTTATCATTTGAATCTTTAAAAGTGTCTGAATAAAATAGATATATGTGTATATATTTTTAACTGCAAATGCCGCATGTGACAAACATTTTATTCTGTTAACACACAATATACATGTGAGCTGAATAACAGATACTTCTTTGATAATCTTTTTTTATATCAACTAGTATAATTCGCAACTATGTAAACAACATATTTTTAGAATAATCTGCATCATTTTTTTTAGCTTGAATATAGCAGATGAACTGATTCAGAGATATTCAGAGTGTCATTATGTTAGTAAATGAAAGTAAATGTTACACAGTCAATTGATTGGTTTAAGAAATATATATAAGTTTAATAACTGTAAAAAAATTGTTCCGATGATTTAAATTAATACAAAAGCTGAGTTGAGCATGATTTTACTTTTTGTTTAGGTTAGTGGTTGTTGTTTTATAAATATCAAGTATTGATTTATATTATATTTTTAAAGAGATACCTTACATCTAAATAGCAAATAATTATTCGGAACCTAGCGTATTTTATAGCAGTCATAGTTTTCGTCGTATAAAATTAGCTCTAAATTCATTTTACTATTTAATATAATTGTAGATTTTTAATTTTAGAAGTTGTTCTATTTCGACCGTGTGATTCTGCGTGTTTGTCTTGTATAGATTTTGCCAAGGCAATATTAAGTATGGCTCAAATTAAAATTCTTATTGCTTCTGACGCTATTGAAATATCTAAGAAAATTTGACTGACCATCTTTCCTGGATCTATCTTTCTACATCTTAAAGTTCAAATTACTAATGTCATTCACGTCATCATATGTCAATGATACAACAATTAAGACTGACTTATTCGTCTACTGTATGTTTTTATAACTTCAAGTGAATACTGTCGTGTTGCAAATATTTGTTTAGACAAGGCGTACCGGAACAAACGCCACATGTCATCGATCAGGTTTCTATATAAAAAAATAATAACTTAAATCAAAAACACTCATTCTCAATGACATTTTTAAACCTTGTTGAATAATAAACGTAATGATATTGACTTATGTAACATTTATTGTTAACTTTATATTTATGTTGAGGTAAACAAAGTTTTGGCTCTTTTCCAATATTTAACACATTTTTTCCCCTTCTAAACTCGCTTAAAATAAATTGCATAGTCTGGTTATCCCCGCCACTTATAGAAAAAGAAGAATGATTTATCGTTTCTATCAATGCAATGGGTTAAATGTCTTCCTAAAATGTTATTCTTATCACATATATTCAGAATAATAGTTTATACATTCTTAAGTTGAAAGAGGCAATTTAAAACAGTATAAATAAAAGTTATCATCAACGTCATTGGATCACATGCGTTTCGAATTTACATAAATCAGAAAGACAGAACAAGACAGATATTCCCCTGTCGAACATTTTTTTAGTTAGGATGGCAGACATAACCCAATGGAATAAAAAGAATTTAAGCCACGGGAAAATCTGTACAATTTTATATAAATTTAGCTTCGTTACACATTATTTTTATAAATATGGATAAAAATATGTCTTTGTTTTAATACTTTAATCCCTTATTTTGCAATATTTCTGTTTGTTTGTTTTGGGTTTTACGTCACATCGACACAATATAGGTCATATCGCGACGTTCCAGCTTTACTGGTGGAGGAAGACCTTAGTACGCTTCTGTGCATTATTTCTGGCACGAACGGGTACCTGAGTAGAACCACCGACGTTCCATAAGCAAGCTGGATAGCTGCCTCACGTGAAATAATCCTAAGTCCCTATCGGGGATTCGAACCCACAGCGGTAAGGGACTTATTTTGCAATATAATTGGTCACGAAAGTAACAAAATGTTATCAAGTGGGTATTTTGACATCCTCTAGAAATGCTCTAAATATCAAAATGTAAACAAGCAAACAAACAAACAAATGAGACATTATCAATATCTGAGAAGGAAAATATTCACACTTAGTCTAGCTGTGCACTTAGCGGTCATTACAATAGATACGCGTGCCAAGTTTAAACTGAGTATCTCTATAATGAGAAAAAATGGACCTTAACAAAAAATGTTACTCAACATTGGGGCCAACAATTTTTATAAGAAAAGATGTTTCGATTAGGGCACGCACATTTTTTTTCACTTTGGGACAATAAACCTACTGAAGCTAGATGTGGATGATATATGATTTCTTCAATATAAAAGTACTAATCTTTAAAACAAATATAAACAGAAAACATCAATTATTTTTAATTCATTATTTTCATAGATATTTTACTTGATCTTTTTTTCAAAATTCAATCTTTGGCCCATGTTTCAAATTGTTAAAAGTAATTACGTCAGTAAGTGACAGTAGTAAAAAAAAAATCTTAGAAGTTATGTCTGTTGATCTGTCAATTATCTTAAAACAGGGTATGTTGGGGAAACCGTACTTTATTTTGATTTAGATTTAAGTGGAAAGTATGCTTTGTGTAATAAACCACCTTGAATGCTATAGGTTTATTTCATACCGACTCACAATATATATTACTCCAAAAACTAAGCATTTCTTTCAACAAAATATGCTAAATATTTAAACGAATTGATTGATGATGGGTAACACTATTTTTTCATTGCTTTAAACCGTTAATTATATTTATGTTACTTGTAACTAACATATGTTTAAACTACAGACACAATGATAACACAGTCATGAAGTTAATCCAACACTGTTGGCATGGCATGAACCATGACTTAGTAATAGCTTCTGTATAGTTGTTAAACGTTAGTAAATTGACATATTTTAACAATTGTCTTTAACTATTTGTTCTCACTTCGTTCTTACCAGTTTACTAGACAACGTTGTTGATGCTGTTTTTTTGTGTTTATTTTTTCATTGAAATATTCCATAAATATGTTGACAAGATATAACGTGATTTTTAGTGCATTTGCACTTCTTTTTAAAGTAACTTATATTCTTCAAGTATTAAACAAAGAAAGGTGTCATAGTTACGTTTGTGTGTTAATTTTTGTTCACTGATATGAAAATGAAAACTTGCTATTATAATTTTCCTTCAATTGTATACTCGTTAGAAGTGAAATATGATGAAATGAAAGACATACAGACAAACAATTATATCCTTAACATTGTCAATTAATTCATTTTAAAACTTTTTTACCATTCGAATTGCCGTACTTAATGTGTTGTTGTCAAAAAAAATAAAAAAAGAATCATACATATATAACAAACAGAAAACAGTCGCATAATACTAAATATTGAAATAACAGAAGCAGCCAAGAGTTAGTTGAACTATTGTGTTAATCATCATACATTAAAATTTTTGTTTTTAGCAATTTGTAAACAATTAAAATGTTAAAAAAGCACATTTGATGCAGCAAAATACTTCAGGAATAAACATGCGCAGTTCCTAATTTTTCACGTTCAAATAGGATTTATAAAATAACGCAATGTCTGGCAATATGTTTGTAATATGTACATTACTTAAGAGCATTAGACTTCCCTTCCCTTTATGTAGAAAAGAACACAACAGTTCAGAAATGCATTTCACAGATTGAACTAAGATTGTTATCAATAAAATTGTCGTCAGCTGATCAATCAATTGATAGTCTAATGAAAATCATTTACAAAACAGTTGTGTAACACTTTATATATACACCGCAATATAAGCAATTTCATTGAAAAATTACAGGAAATCCTACTGAAGTTTTGAGCTACATTTTTGGTGACATTAAAGCTTTCAATACTGAAATGTGTGTGTGAATTAAATGAAACATTGTCAGTGCTGTAAAACATAAAGTGGTGTTTGTTAGAGATTTGATGATGGTTTGTTTATTGCATTGGAAATTCTTTTATCACATATAGTAAACAATGTTTGTGAAACAGAAAATCTTTAAGCCTACAATACGTCAACAAATGTGTGAAATACTTAGCATATATCTATCAAGCTAAAAATAGTTTAGTGTATGTAATTATATCTTTAAGTGATATTTTCAAAATTCCGAAAGCTCCGTTACCACATGTTATTGATGTTATGCCATGAAACGTTTCATGGGCCCCCAAAAGCGTCGTGGCTTTATCTATAAGGGATATTCAGGCAAAATAATGACAAACATATTAAAATGATCTTATATACTCTAATCACGCTAAAATGACATTAACTAAAGTATAGTTTCTGGATAAATTCCATATATTTTGGATTTTATATATATATCCGTATATTTTAAACAAAGTTTATTCACAAACATAAACCACAAGTAGTTTTAAAACAATTTATATGACTTGAACTCACTGGAAGCTACAATAACAGATTTTCTGAATATTGTATGATTGAAACAAGTCTCAGCCGTTCATTTGATTTGCTCCTTACCGTTTCCATAGTTCACTGTAAAAACTATTGTGAATTCTTACCACTCATATCTGACCCGAGCGGGTCAAGTTAGGTAACCTTCATTTTTTTCTTTTTAAGAAAGCTTTGTTCCTTTTACTGCCTGTTCTATCTATTTTGAGGACATTTACAGAAAAAATGAATGACAAATTCAAAACTAGGAAATGAAAATTTTGCCCTTGTCTCCCTTTAAAGAATAGACAAGAAATCAGCCAGAATGCCTAGATATAGACACATTGTAAACGATTGGAATCAAGTAAATGTTTAACTTTCCAACCTGAAACAATTAGTTAAAATATAAATAAGTACATATATTTTAATAAGCACTGGAAGCATTACATTTATATGCTGCACAATTCACTTTTTATTCAGAAAATAAAAGTTTCATGCAGACAGATACGCAAACGTTTTCATAAATTCGCTCGTAAAATTTGTCACAAAACAAGTCCCATTAACATACTAGATCTACCGAAGCCGGCTAAAGTACTGTAATCTAGTATTTTTGTCTTTCGTTCTTGCTTTGTGCAGCCATAAATTGACTGTAAGCCTTAAGGGAGATCAACGCAACAGCAAAAGAAATAAAAACAGTACATACAAATGAGAATAAGGAATAAAAAAGAATCACACATGGCTTTATTCAGTCTGTTCTTTAACATCTCTTAAACACTCATTACGCCCTTTTCTCAATTTTGATATTATTGACATATTAATTTTCAACCATACCGAGTCTGCAATTTTTATGTTAATGTCATTTATGCTTCCGAAGGATCACACTTAATCCAGAATTTTATACTTAACAACAGCAGGTGTCAAGTTCTGTGTGACAACTGTAAATTTGCCCCATATTTACGTCAGTGTTGTTATATTTTTCTGGTTCCTCGGGATTAGTGATTCAAACACTTTAAGCGTTTATAATCGAGTACCGCTCAATCTGGTGCTATGGGACATGAGCGATGTTGCACTTATTCATTATCCCTCATGTTCAGACTCAATCAACAGAGTCTTCAATCTTCATGTAATTTTGTTGTGATTAATGCTTCCGAGGGATCACTTTGTTTGGAAAGTTTGGAAAGTCTTGGTATAACCCTGTTTGCAAATATATTATTTCGTTCTGTGTAAAAATCCTCCTTATACATTGCAAATTCGCTGTTAATATTGCTTACAATGTTGTTCAAGGGACTACACTGAGGTTTGTTGACATGACAGAGCTGGAAATTGTTTTTTTTTTAAACTATAAAAAAGTCTTGAATATAGGAGGCGAGACAAAAAGAGAATAAAACTCATCAAGGCAAATGCAATGTAATGTCGTCAAGACGCAGCCAAACGTTTGCCAATGTTTGCATCCTCGGTGACTTCCTAGTGGCTACATTGTTCAAGAATTCAATATGTTATGACGAAAAAGAACACAATACGACTATGATACGAAAGAGCATCACAATATACGGCAATCTGACTTCCACTCGGAGGCAAGGTCGCCTCTTACAAATCTGATAACGTTTTTGATTGAGTTTCAATATTCTTTATATGACTTGTTAGACAGTAGTTCAGAACAAGAGCTGAAATGGTATCGTGAATGTTTCTAAAATTGACGAAAATTGGTGTTGGCAAATAATAACTACAATTTATAGAGATTAGGTCTACATGGAAATGATACCAAAAATGTTTCTTCAAAGGCTCAAATTTTATAGAATAAAACAAATAGCTATCTAATATGTGGAAAGATAGTCGAATCACACTTCTACTGTCAGGCTTCGCTTGAAAGGTTGGTGACAAAAATACATTTATTCTGAAACTTGTTGATATTCAATCTGATCATTAAAATCAGTGTGTATTGTGTTATGTTACAATGTGTATTTGTTAATTTACTCCTTTTAAGATTTAAAAGAGGCTTGATAACTCGCAATTTCAAAATATCGCCAACGAACAGGATAACTCAATCATACCGAGCCTGCAACATTTTCATATTTTTCCGTCTAGGACTTCCCTTCTTGCCTTTGTTGAATGATGATAATAATAAACTAGCTTTTAACCGATTACATATTAATCATTTAAGCATTGGTAAATTGATTAATGGAAGTAATGTTTTATCATAAAAATTATACGATTTAATGATTTTCATCCAAAAACATTTATGCATAGATTTCAAATTTCTTAAAGGTTTGTAAATTGTGTTACTGTTCATGTTTATTTAAAATAAAGTCAGTTGTTTCATATATCAGATAAGTGGATAAAAATCTGGATAAATTCTGATCCATTGGAAGCAATAATTACAACAAAATTGCATAAAAAATGCATACTCGGTCCGATTGAGTCTATACTTGAGGGATTATGAAGTAAAAATAAGTTTTATTATTCAGTTTCTATGCCCTTCTCCTTTCGCCTCCAGGTTTTTGTTAGGTGCCTTCTGGGTGCCCTAGTTGGGTGTGTCGGGGACTGTGCTCTGTGAACGTGACCTTTGTATTTTTATCTTTCTTCTTGTTTTTTTTTCCCGAAAGTTGTTGTTTTGGTATTGAGAAAATTTTGAATATGTGTTTGTTATGTTAACGAATTAAGTCATATCATACATCACGTTAATAACATTTTTTAGCTTATTTTTACATTAAACGTATAAATTTTAAATGTAAACATGCAAATATCTTCTTTAGTATCTAATTTCTCAATGGTATGACTTATTTTGAAAACAATCATAAATGTAATTATAACAAAATACATTTATCAATGGACATACCTTTAAGCAGACTAATGAAAGTCAATATAAAGATATTTAAATGTGCTACCACTAACATGAAACTAAATTTGATGACTGACATGGATCTATTCCTTGATGATTTCTAAAGAAATAATATCTTATATGGTTTAATTTCTGTTTTAGACAATCAAATGTGCGTCAGTTTTGTTTTATTTTAGGCGGTTTCATTTTAATGTTGTCAAATTTTTGACACATCTAAATCTACAAAAATAATTTTAAGAGAATTTTACATCAAATAAAAAGCACAGATGGCACAGTATACGACATGTATTCACACACACATACTATTACTTCATTACTCTGGCATACGAGTGTCACGTTCGAAGCAATTTTGTTGTCTTTGCCTTAACTTCACTAATGGACATTAATTGTCAATGTTTTTTTCTAATGAAGTCAATCAAAAAAATGGAACTTTACATCCAAGCCGACAACATTTTAATCAACTGTTCTAAGTATATCCAGTATGTTGTTTTTCTTTCTTTTTTTCTTCCCTATATTTCTAACCACACTACGTCACTATTTATAATACATTAGACAATGTATTTTTGACACATTCATTCTATGTCTGATAGTCTTGAGGTCTATAAAATCTATGGACAATATCGTTAAACCGGATAAGCTGGTATCACACTGGGGTAAATGTATTAAAGATGCATGCAGTAGGCTGTAAGAAGAAGACAACAACGCAATTACCAAATTACTTTGCTGTTACACTTCATGTTTAATGAATTAACCGAAGACTGCGGAAATAAAGGCGTCAAACTCTTTCTACTGAAGACCTTGTGCATTATTTAGTAAACGAGAATTCTTCCTTCAAAAAAAATCTTTCAAACGTTCTATCATTTAAAGGAAACCTATAAAAACATAACATGATTAAGAAAACCAACTTTTGATTTCAGACCAAGTTCTTTCTCTCTTATCTTTATACATTAAGAGAACTTGTAGTAAATTATTGTGGATGCGTTTCCGTCATGTTTATAAACGTTTTAAGAGACACAAACGCAATTTTAAAATGTAGAGGAAGTTAAAAAGAAAACACATCAACAAATCAAAATAATAATCGTTTTAAAATACTGCCAAAGCATCCGCCTTTTATAAAAAAAACAACTAGACATTTGTATCTTTGAATGTTGAATGTTATTTGATACCACATATAGCTTCTTGTGTAAGTGTCATTATCATTATGTTAAAATCAGCTCTAAATAACGCCCCACTTTTAGATCTAACCAAGACCAAATACGAAATCATTTCTGGTAACCTTTCACACACGCAATAATCGGCAAGCTTTCATAACAAGTAAACCGGCCAAACAATCTTGCCCATTAAAATTGACTATATTATTTCAAGTTACTTTCTTAAAAATACTTTACTTTTTCTAAAACAAAATGTTTAACTTCTACGGAAAACATCATGTTGATACTTCTTCTAATGCCTATCTATAAAAATCGGCTTGATTACATAGCTATAATAACTTTCTCGTGAAATCCGAATTATAATGAAGGCATACTTATACGGTCGTCATCAGACCTACATAAAAGAAATCAGTAGATCTGAACTTTAGTCAGATTGGTTATACACATATCATATCAAAAATTGCGCAAACAACGTGATTGAATAATATATATTTGTTAATGTTACTGGTGTTTGCTTACTCGGAGAAAATATATAATAAATATTGAGTCAGAAAATAATTATAATTTTAATGTACTGCGAAATGATTATCTGATTTCTCCTACGTAAATATCATATGCCATCTACTACATATGATACAATGAAACTGACAAATGGGTCCTAGCACTTACTATTTTAACATACTTTATTTTCAAAAGACAGCTGATAATATTTGTCCACGGTCCAATGTGTTAGCAAGTGTGACTGCATTACTTCCCAGTGCCCTCAAAGTTAAAAGAATATAAAAAATCCACTTAACGACAGGACAATTAAATGTGTCTATTTTTCTAAAAGAAATAGTATATTTTATTTTTCATTACATAGTCTTTCACACTGTGCAATTGCGTCTCTTACCTCAAAAAGATAGGGTGATTTAAGTCCCTGGCGCTGCTGCAATTTTGTAGTACCCGAGGTAAACCAAACCTATCTGTTTCGTCGCCATGTGACAAAAACAGTGTTGATGTGCTGTAAAACAAACACAGAACCTCACAAAGACAATTTTATAGTAGATGATTCTCAAATATGAAGATATATACATGCAGCAGTGTACGAAACTAGTTTTAAATAAATTCTATGTTTAAACTGAACACCAGCTATCTATGAATTTTCCTGCGGGTATTTAGATGAAACTGCTGGCAAAAGTCACTAATGATCATCTAAGGCCTGTCAATAATTGATTGTAAACTTTAAACAGCCTGATATATGAGACATGGAAATTCCCCTGATAACATTCAACATGCTATTTCAAATGTTTGTTTGGTATAGCATTTAAACTACACATTTATGTGTGAGTGTAATATATTAGAAGTTAAATGAAAAATATGTCACGTGTGTTTTCGTTTTTGACAATAACCATGATTATATCGGTGGTAATTTTAAACAAAATACACAAATATACCATGCATGAATGTTCAATTTAAGGTTAATGCATTATGAAACTAAAATTTGAGTTCATTTACTTATTAGAAAATGCATTTTAATACCAACCGAAACCAAATAAATCCATGAAATTGTATGGATAATGCAAAAGCAATTTAATAAATTATTTTCTCATGAGACAGATGTATAAAATCTCTAATAAAGAGTACAAGAGTGTCCTTTGGTTGTTAAGATGAATGAACGTTCAGAGGTAGAAAATTAACGATTATACTGTAGCTAGCCGGGCTATACCGGTTTAACTCCGGAGCAGGTCTCTTTCGTAGTGATAGTTCATGAAATCCTTTCTACAGTACCACTGCTCTGGCATGTTCAGGGACGTTATCAAATTCCTTGCGAAAGTAAAAGCAGCAAGGT
>NW_026866436.1:0-120839 GCF_026571515.1 Ruditapes philippinarum
AGAAATAAATTATCAAAGGGTCGTATTGTAATAAATCAAATTTTATGGGTAAAAAAAAACTTAAAAAAACGAAATTTGCCGGTATGATTTCAACCCATGTGTGGTATTTATAAATGGTAACTCAAGTAGTACTTTATTTTAAAAGGGGTTTTTAATTGAATTTCGAGAATTAGGTTTTGCGCTGCGAAAATTCTTTTATTTCCTTTTTTTAAAACATTTTTTCTTAATTTAACTAAAGGGAAATTTAAAAACTTTTTTTTTTTTTCGTGCCAATTAAAATTTTTTTTTAATGTTTAAAATATTTTTTGTCAATTTTTTGGTTTCCTCTGCGTCACTTTAGAAAAAAAATTTTGGAACGTAAAACGGTTATATAAATCTAGTACAAAAAGGGATTATAATATAGGGGAAAGGGAAATTTTACTCTAGTTTAGATTAAATGACTGATAGTGAAAAGAACAAGCAATAATAAAAAGGCAGCTCTGAAAAACGGCGCTTAAATTCAAGTGGATATTATGGAAAAGAATGTTAAGAAATCTCAGACATGGGACACAAAATTTAAAGTCGATATATAGTGGATATTGTTTTATGGTTGGCAAGGTATTGTTTTTCTTTTTAATAATTTTTATGTTATATCTCTTTCCCTTTATTGAAATCGTTTTTTATTTTATCATAATGTGCCGATAATACGTATTAACACGTAAGTTATTTTTATGAATGAATATTTCGTTGTAAAACTACATGTATAACTTGAAGTTCGATAAATGTTCCTCATTTTTTTTATAAAAAGGGAAATATTTCATTTACGCTATCCCAATTGAAAGGCGAATTATGTATTGAAAATTTTGCGACATTTATTGAATTTTACTTAAACATTAATAAGTAAATACACATCTAATTAGTAGTTTGTTCGTTGCATTATCTTTATTTTAGCATCAATATAACTAAGTTTGCTCAAATATTATTAAAATTATTATTATGAACATCATTTTTGATTGATGATGTAGATCTTGAAAAATGATGGTGGTTTTGATTTGTGTATGTCAACACATGCATCATCAAAACTTTTAACTTTGTCAGCCTAAAAGGTAGAATCGTTTCTTACCTTAAATGGTATCTACAATTTTCGTAATAAACGAGTCAAGTTATTAAAGAACATTGGCGATACTTTTGCTGATGTTAAAGAAGTACAAGTATTCTAAGTTCGAAACATTTTAACAATCATGGAAAAATTATGTTATCCATCATACATACCCTACACAAACACTTCACATCATGTAAACTGATACTGGTATATTAAAAATATTATCAGTCAAGATTATTTATGAATTGTTTTGACAGGCGTAGTTATGTTTAACTAAACAATAAAATGAACTAATAAAATGATGCACTATCATCATTTATAGAAATGTTAACATTACTGAAAGTGTCATCATCAAATATATCACTTAAATTTCGAATTCGTAAATTTTGTATCATTTTGCAAAACAATTAGCTAACCCCATCGATTAATAGATAATGCTGAAATTTGAAAAAAAGAAAGAAAACAACAATGTTCATCATCACTTGTTTGCAAAACAAATACGGACGATTTCTTAAAGGCACATAATGCCTCAGAAACGAATACATTTTACTGCTTTAAAAAGGGAAAACATAAACTGTATTACATTTAAATAATGGTTTTAGATCATGTTAAACGGTTATTACCTGAAGAAACTAGCGCTACATGTGAAATAATTTGTCATAAAAATGGTAAATAAAGTAGAATTTTGACTTACTTACAAAAAACTAAATCACTATAACTGTACTCATTGCCAAAAATAAACAGAAGAAAAAAATGGATCAGGTAATAGGCCAACGAATAGCTCTTTGGAACAATAAAATTTCACCCAAAATAACAAGCTTTTGAGAAAATAAAAAAGAAGCATTTCTGAAGCATTATGGGCCTTTAACAAACGCAAGTCATGTAATGAATTTCCTGATAGTTTTATATTACCAAGTCAGCAACACCAGGACGCGATTATTGCGTGTATGGCAGAAGACATATTTAGTTTACTAAATCAAAAAAAAAAAAAAATAAATAAAAAAATAAAAAAATAAAATAAAAAAAAACAAAAAAAAAAAAAACGAGACTAAACGATACAAATCATAAGGTCAAGTCGGTCTTTTTGATTTTGAAATTTGAACACATGTTTTTTTGCAGTGTAAGTGTCTTAGTGATATAAAGTAACAACAAGACATCATAAGTCGTGGGAATTTTTCTATCATCTTCTTAAACAGCTGAGCGATGCAATAATAACAACTGACATTCTGAACCGTTATGACAAAGAACTTATTATGTCCTAAATAAGAAATCTTAATATGCACGTCTAAATATTGATAACTGAATTAATAAAATTAATTAATTTAGTCATTTCTGAATTAGTAACTTTTGTTACACGTATGTTCTGAGCTGAGTAGTTTCCCTAAATTATACAGTTGCAATTTATTTACATATGGAAACAGGATATTGTACTAAATGCAACATGTATCAATAACTCATTATTCACTGGTTGAGAAGTTATTGTTTACCTCAATATTATTGTATTTGTTTATCCATCAAATTTAGATCAATTATGCAATCTTGTCAATAAATAAATAAATCAATATAAATCAAAATAGAAATGAGAATTTAGCTAAAGTTATTAATTGGTCTATTTATAAGAGAAGCTCTAACAGTTCATTATCTATAAGTATGTCTTTGTTTCTATATACTTGCTTTACACATACTGTCATATCAATAATTTTTATATAAATTTTGGAACTACATACTATTCTGTTTTCATGCATTGCAAATATGATATATCCGCTATCATAACTATAAGATGAGCATGTATTTGTTTCTATTTCTTGATGTGACTTGGGTTTAAAAAGGGCCCAATTTTTAAAAAAATTAGGGCGTTAAATTTGCCCCATTTATGTCGCTACGATCTAGAAAAACAAAATTCCCTTTCAAACCCTTGACTTTTTTCAGAGGGGAAATTTTTTTTAAGTATCTAACAATTTTATTTAAAATTTTTTCTTTTTAAGGAATTTAAAAAAAGAACTTTTAAAAATTTTAATATAAATTTTTTTCAATCGGATGAGCCCGGGGGAAAAAACTGTTTTTCTTAAATTTTCTCAAGATGAATTTTTTTAAAACATGTTTTTAAAATTGGCAAAAAAATTCACATTTATTTTTCATGCCTGATCCTCACATTAAACCTTACATTAAATCTTTGTAGTGGTATTGCTGACATGATTGAGTTCATTAAATCACGAAAAAAAAATATCAAAAATGCCATTAAGAGGTCATGCCTGCACACATTTATCAGATAAACTTCTTTCAACACAAGATGCACTTGACGATAACAAAACGGAAAAGAAAAACAAAAGGTCTAATTAAATTGAATGCAAGACTTCTGTCGACAAATGTATTGTTTGACTGCCGTTTAAACATGATCCAAATTCGCGATAAGTGCAATACTAACCTAAATACAATGCTTGAAATAGAATGTTGTCGGACCTGGCCCGGCTTTCACTAACGTTCTCAAACTGAGATATATCTCAATTAAGATTGTCTCAGTATTGACTGAGATTCTTACTCACCTGAGAAATATCTCAAGTTGGCTTTCACTAAACTTTTTCTCAACATTTGAGAATTTTCTCAACTGAGGACTGTTGTTTTTTTTTCGCAAGACATAAGCGGCTATCTTAGTGTACATTGTTGATGGGCTTCTATGACTAAAACATAGAGTGTTCCTTTTTGTTACGTAGTAATATCATGTATTTATTAATATAATTGCTGTTTTGATGTAAGATGACGCAACAGGAAATGTTTTGTATATTTATTACATTAAGATATATATATATTTTTTTTGTTTTATTTAAAAAGAACAACAACAAGAAATAATGACAAAAACAACAAAAAGCAATTGCAAATTATTGAATATTTGAATGCTTATGAAAATGAGTTATCAAGAATGAATGTACATCAAAAGAAAACAAAATCATTTTCAGTATGATAATTGTGACGTCATAATTTCATGACGTCATGAATTAGAGCGCATGATGTCACCCACAATAATCAGTCAATATATTACTAAATATATGAAAATTGTAGGAATTTTTTAATTGCCAAAAAGGTCAATTATGTTTTATTTATCAAAATAACCCATGCAAAAGGTCAAAAAATACCCCTGAGAATAATAAATTTAGCTTCACTGAGACATAATCTGAGACAGCCAAACCTTGTCTCAATATATCTGAGAAAAATCTCAAATCTTAAGTTGAGATTTTTCTCAATATTTTTTAGTGAAAGCCAAACTGAGAAAAATCTCAATCTCAATTTCTGATTTGAGAAAAATCTCAGATTTGAGCTGAGATTTTCTCTTTGAGAATGTTAGTGAAAGCCGGGCCAGGTCTGTTTATCCTGTTTAACGTCTTTGATGCACAGTCTCTGTTACGTCATTAGATCATTGTATCAAGCATACGTTGCTTTTATTTGTCGGTTTCAAAAAGCCTACTCCCTTTAAGATTGTATTATTAAAACGTGACAAATGCAATGATGTGCACGTGTGTAAGACTATTTCTGGCCTAATGCTATTTTTCAGTACATACACGAGATTTTCATATTGTTTTACACATATTTTGTGAAAGTTTTTTTTTAAGTATACTTTTTGCGCACAGGAATTTCATACATGTACATATTTAAAGACATAATGATAATTATGTTCCCTAATTAAATATACAACTGTTTATCACAATTAAATGACTTCACGCTAGTACATGTAGTAATATAATTTATCGGATAATTATCGAACATGCTATCGCCTAGATAGGGGAGCTCGGTATAGTTTCTATTATAAGTCAAACATATATTCAATGAAATTAAGGCTAACCTATGCAGCATCTGTCCTTTTTGCACGCAGGAATAAATATATTTTTATGAATTTTAACAAAAATTCTTCTTATCTGGTTTATCTGTGTGTAATTTTCTTTAAAAAAGCGAAATATGAAGGGGTCAAGAACTTCAAACTAAACATCTTGATCTATAACTTGACCTATAAAATCTGAGCTATATATACCTATACTGACATGTTCTTCATATTTACATTTCAGTTGCAATTCCGACGCTGTTTCTATTTCTGCAAGGTAGACCATATGAGGATGGATTTTTCTGCGACGACAGGCGTCTTAGTTACCCATACAAACCTGATACAATTTCTACAACAGAGTTGATCTTAGCCGGTTGTCTAACGGCAATAGCTGTAGTAAGTAGTTATTAATTTTGATATTCAAATAATGACTTAAACATTCTCTTCAAAGCAGTTTTACTTTTTTTTTCAAGATTTTTTTCTTCTCAAATTTAATTTTCGCATGTGGCGTGTTAGATATACAGTAGTAGTAATTAGTAATTGCACTTAGATTTAAAACAAGCACATAAATAATTTGTTAACTGCATAATTGTAAATGCTTAAAATTTTAAACTTCAGATATCCCCAAATATCTGTTTTAAAGAATTCCACGGGTGATAATGCAAAGACTGAAAATTCTTCACTAATAGCCCCATGTCTCTATGTCTTTGCTATCGTAGTCAAAATGGAAGCTTCCATAATCGCGACGAATGAGTTACAGAACATTCAACACGGTTTATACTAATATGATGTCATACTATTTACTTCATACCCTTGTTCATTGAACAATCATTTCTTTTTCGCTACAGATAATATTCACAGAAGTCTTGAATCATCTAGATAAGAAATGCCGGCGACCATGCCAGCCTGTCGATGAAATAACTTTTTGCATTAAGTTGTGTGTTTTCCCTTTGTGGGCTTTGTTTATGGAGCTTGGGGGAAAGAGGTTTTTAAAAAAACCAGTGGGCATACTCAGACCTTTTTCTTCCCCTTTTTGTAACCCCAAAGTTAAACCCAAACTTTATGCCCGGGGTAACTCATTTAAATCTTTACTGTATAAATTTTTTAATGTCTTGTTTACGAACGTTATTTTTTTTATTGATATTAATTAATTTCATATTTGAATAATCAACAAACATTTCTAAATAAATCTGTCACCCACGTGTGAACGTGAACTATCACCCAGTGACGATTTAAATTATTGGCATCCATACAACTTCACAATCTTTTAATTGTATGTGTGACGTAAAAATTTGAAAAAAAATTGTACAAATGTAGTTATTTTACCTTTTGTTTTAGATTAAGTAGTAGATATTTTATGAGAAATGAGATCACCATTAAAACCTTATCGAATGCCCTTTCCACTATGTAAATGTTCAATGATATACTTTGTATTAGATAATCATATGTTGAATTCTGCTGAGACAGGTAGGTGCAAGCGGACGTGGACGGTAGCTTGTAATTACCACTACCGTAAATAAACAGGCTCAATCAAACTGAGCATGCAACAATTTCAATTTTGCCGTGTTTGGATGTCTTAAGAGATCCTGTTTATCTCTATTGTATAATTGTGAGCTTTGCTAGTACCTTCATCTTTCCAAATGTTTCAAAAAATCAATTTTTTTTTTTAAAACAAAATTTTTTTGGGGTTTTTCAACTAACCCCTTTTTTGTGGGTATATATCGACTCACTGAAAGGGAAATGATTATGGTGAAAATATTTTTGCGGCAAAGCCGACAATCTTTTCCCTTTTCCGGTCACAGCTTTTCCTTACTTTCGACATTTTTTTGTGAAAAGTATTTATTTTTTTTAATTAATTAATGTTATTCAAAGGGTCAGACATTTTTTTTTTGGCTATATTGCTTCTATTTTATAAAACCCTAGGTTTTTTGTACTACAATTTAAATCAAACATTATATTTTTAATAAAACAAACCCAACGTATTTTTTTTTTGGGACAACCCAAAATTATGCTTTAAAATTTCCCATATTTCAAAATAAAAAACAAATTATAACGTTATATTTTGGGAGAAAAATATCAAAAAAAACTTACTCTTATTCTGACAGCATCATCATTTAGAAATAAACTAATGAATTCTTTCTTTTGTTTTGTACAGATATATATTCAAGCACGCCTGCAAATAAAATTTTCCCGGATTCTTAAGATCTTTCTCCAAAGCGGGTTGATATTCGCTTCCTTAATTTGCGGCATTGGTCGTGTCACGGACAACAAACATCACCCATCTGATGTCATAGCAGGTTTTGTTTTAGGCATCACCGTTGCTGTATTTGTGGTAAGCATTATAAAGTTTTAAACGAATTTCTCTACTTTATCATACGGATTTAGGATAAAAAACTACTGAGTTGCCTTACCTTATCATTACGCACGTATCTTGGAAACTAGCCTGCACGATCCGCTCAAAGAATATAACAGCAAACCTAGAAGTATACAAATTGATTCTCGATATTTATATTTGCAGTGTTAAACAGCTGGACGAAATATCTTCAATATTTCCTGTGAAAATGATGACGACCTCTCTACAAAGTTCCCGCAGAATCACGTGATTGTTGTCTTGCTTATGACCAGACATCAAGATGCGGAACCAAAACATCCCCTTCCCTTTACTGCCAAAATGAAGTTATATCCAACGTTTAATATAGCGGACTAGATACATTGACGCCTTCACTTAAACCAGTTCCAAGTAAAAACACTCCAACAATTGTCTATACAAGTTAAACCAATTCGGATTTAGAGGATTTTTGAGAACTTTCATTATTGACACTACAAGAGTGTTTGATATTTATTTAAATGCAGCTGAATTTAAAGGTTGTATTACTCTTAGTTTAACCTTTATAACATTGATTGAATATATGTTAAACATTCAAAAGGAATTCAATTGTGCGAACAGTTTCTTCTATGTAAACTATATTAATTGTGAAGAAGATATTGCTGTATTAATGGCTACAAGAGAAGAAAAAGAAATAAGGATAAACTGTGTTTTGTGTAGATGTATAAAATCGCATTTGAGTTGTGCAATTGCATAAACAAATAACATATACATTTCTTTTGTCAAAAACCCTGCATTTTTTTGCATTTTATTTTTTTTAGTCATATTCTGTTTTATATGTGTTTCGATGAAGATTGCGATTTTTAGAAAAGTACTAAATTTATATAGTTGAGAAATCATAAATCAAAAATTTTTTTTACCAATATACCAAATTTTACAATATTTTGGGTATAGAAATTTGATTTCATTTGAGTAGTACTCCCCAGTATTCGAAAATTTAAACAAAATTATTCATTTTTGAAGTCCTGTAATGACTGCTGTGTTACATGTAATGTTTTCATAAAAAATAATTAAATATTTTTAGTAAAAAAAACAATTTAAACCAAATTTTTTTTTAAATGAAAACCTTTTTACAAAGACAAATGTTTTTAGAATTGGAGGCCTTATACAAAGACAGATATATTTTTCTAAAACAAAGACAAATGGTTTTAAAAGTTGAGGCCTTATACAAAGTCAATCGACTGTCATTTTACAACGTCTTGGCGATTGACGTCACCAACGTCCTTGAAAATGTCTTTTTTTCTGTCTCTCCCTTACTTGTTTTCTATTTCTCTATTATTCTTTCTTAATCATTTAAGCTAATCAAAAAATGTGCTGTGGCTTTCTGGAACTTTTCCCTTGATAGCCATAATCTTTTCTACGTTTTAAACAGTTTCTCGTCTTATATGTGACAAATCTTTCCTATTGATCGATTTTCGAGACATTCCGACGACATAGTTTTAACGCGAGTATTTCATCAACATGTGACGTTTGAATTGTGATTGTAAATATAAATATGGTTTAAATGAAGTCATTTATACTGACAACGTCAAAGATATGGTACATGACGTTTTGGCGTATTTTGAAATCTAAATGTTCTATATTGTAAAATACACGCAGCATAAAGCGCCTGATGTCAAGACGAATTTACGCACTGCGCCGGGTGTGCGTTACCATGGTTTTTGAATTCGCTGTTACGGACAAGCTATTTGCGTTATCAGATTAGCTATAGTATCAGTTAACAGGTATTGTTTTCCGATTAAGTTTGATATATAACAATATGATGTCTGACATTAAAACCTTGTCAGACTGTAAGTGATGCTTGCGACTCGGATGACACATCTATTCCAACATCTAAAACTGTCTATGTGTACAGAATCTGATAAAGTTCAAACTGAGATATACGAGTATAAGCAAGTTGTAAAGGATAAAACACTTTTACTAAAACTTTCATTCTTTGCATAATTTTCACCACGGATTTTCCGTTGTAATTATTAGAACAAACACAGAAGCTTTATTTTATTTGTTTAGGTTCCGTTACCTTTCATTAGATATTAGAAACAACAGCAACCCAAATTCTAAGCAGGTTTGAAATTATGTAAATTATAAAATAACATCAAAGCAATCTATTTATAAATAACACATACTTGTATATACATGTATATGATGCACACAAACATGTTTATTGGGTTTATAAATGTTTATCCTCCACAATTGATCAGAAGTGAGATACTGAAACTGCTTTGCCCGTCGGTCTGTAAATCGTTCTGTGTGGAATCTTTCTGCAGAAGCATGAGAAGACCCTACTGTTTTAATGTGGAGAAAATCTTTTTAAATTAGTGACTAATGAAAAAATATTAAAAAATATTGCCTGTTTTTGTTCGGTCGTACACTAAACACGGAGTGCTCTTTTTTATTAATAAACACCCAAACATGTTTTTATTTCATATTTTTGTAAGGCATATCAGCAAATGTCAACATATAATTTTTATACAAAGGTTATATCTAAGTCAGAAGCGTGCATCACTCATTGTACAGATAGATATCAGTTGCAAATATTTAGATTATCTTGTCACCAAGACATGCATATGTTGATCAATATACGATCACAAACTGGCGGGATGATAGAATTATGTGAGATATCAGATTTGATGTAAATCAGGTAATGAAAAGCAAAGTATACGTTCTTCACACTTAAAACCTTCAAAATATCGGAGAATCACTTCGCTTTTACAAGCTTTAAACCGTACTAAAACTTATATTCTATTCAGAACGTCTCTGAAATTTGACTTTTTTTCCTATTTGATAGGTCTTACTGTCGTGCAAGACTCCAACTTTGCCGTTGTATGCGTTTGCCGGAGTTCCATTGTGTCAACTGATAATAAAGATTTTACATTACTTACAGCCGGATATGAATATGCTAAGTCAAACCGAGCATGTTGTCATGAGGTCGACCACTAAGGTTTCTATTTAAACATGTGTATATCAGATTATATGCACTTCTCATTAATTACACTGTAACATTCAAAACAACTCTAAAACACTCCTTTCTGATTCACCAGTAACAATGAAATTTTCTTAAAACATTCATTGAAAATTAGCTTAGATATATAGCTACCTCTGTATATGTATTTAAAGGTACTCCACTGAGGTACGACCGAATGTCACAAAAAAAAAGTAAAATTTCACGAACCGATAATTTTTTGTTACCTGCATGTTAGGGACATTCAAACAGAATCAGTGATACATTGATATGTGTTCTTTGGATTGGCAAGTCGTTTGAAATACATATTTCCTCCAATTTTGTGGGAAAAGCGTTTAAACACCTTTCAGTTTGCAAATCTGAATAAAAACAACGGTCACGTGATGATTCTCGGGATGACTAAAAAGCGAAACGGAGAATTTTTTGTGTATCGGCAGCAACGAAAGTGCGAAAGTGGAATATACCAACAATCCATAAATTTAAAAGCAAATTATGGGTTTGTTTGTTAAATTTCTTGTTGTTCACATATTTTCTTGTGAGAAAAATCGTTCAAAAGCTATTTCAATATATTTAAAGCATTACATTGTTGTCATCATGTTTTTTTTTCTCCATTACAATGATGAATTTAGCTAAACGTACGGAGTTGGAAACTGACATACACAAATTTTACAAATATTCTATGTTAATTTGAGAGCTTTCGTGTAATTATTAAATATTATGTATTAACTTTGTAATGGTTAAAATAGCATGATATCTAGGCTAAGAAAATTTACTTTGTCAATCAGTGTAATGGGTCCTATTTCAAAGATCACTTTGGTTTATCTGACACCCGTTCAGGAAAAAAAACTTCGTAATACCTTTTATACAACGAACATGAACTTGAGTATTGTAAGAATAAAAAAAATCACACGCACACACAGAATGATATTCCAGAGATTTCTCTTTAACTCTGATCAAAGCACTGAAAGCACTGGCTAAATAGAGAACGAATCCGGCCTCATTATAGGACATTTAGGCTTCAACTTTATTAGTTAATATTTCTTATGTATGTCTAGTGCATATAATTAAAATTCTATAAGAAAAAATCGATCTCCTTTGCTAGATAGATCTGAAATTTAATATTTAATCATTTTACAAATACATGTACATACTTGCATATTTATCCGCATTGGATGTAAACTTTGTTGATGAGAAGATTACTACGTTTTGATCTAGACATTCAAAACTATAGGTAATTGATACCTGTTTCATGCACATGGTAAACATTATCAAGAAGGTCGGAAAAGAGTTACAATCTGGCTCTATTAATATTATTATTATCATTACTGATTTAGCAGATATCCTGATAAATTTAATTTCTTTCTTATTGTAATTAAGGCCTCCGTACTAGTGATGGTCAATTGAGCTGTGCTTTAATGTTACCAATATATTGAAGCTTCCGGTGGAAAGAAATTGAGAGCGTTATAAAAGTAAAAAAAAGGAAAACTGGAATAAAGACAATCAAGGCGATGGCAACGTTCACAGGACGCAGCCCCCGACACAGTCAAGCTTCCACAGCAGGGTTAATGCCGTGACTAGTGAAATAAACTTAAAACTGATTATATAGTTGTTGTTATTTAAACCCTAACTTTCTTTCAAATTAAACGAAACAAACAAAATTATGATACTTGCAAGACAAATGTGAAGGCCAGGTAAGTAAAAGTAACTTTAAGAATTCAGTAAGGCATTATTAACCTCACCTCATACAACAACCATTGCTTAAAACTACTATGTTTATAATACTTCCAACTCATAGACGGTATACAAACTTGGGAAAGGCAATGCATATCTTAACCATTGTTTTTACTCCTTATAGCCTGTTTATCATGGCATACTCATTGTTAATAGTTTTGTAAATATTTTGATAAAAAAGGTCAGGTTCATTTCCCGACTATTTTGAAAACCCGAGTGACTGGTTTCAAAAACTGCAATGGCTATATATTGATCGGATGCATTTCATGCATAAATTAGTTAGGAAGAAGAACCCTGCTTTTCTTGCTTTATAGCACTAAAACCTTTACTTTTCCCTACTTTTGTCTCTTCTTTCTTCTGTTTTTCATATTTTTTTTGTTTAGTCTTTTTATTTACCACTTGAAAGCCTGAAATTCAATTTTTTATTGATAATTTAGCTGTGGTCCTTTGTTGCTTGGTCGTGTGGGTGTTGCATTCATTGAATGTTACCATTCTTTTTGTATTTCTGATCGAAGATCAGGAAATACAAAGCTAACATTCAATCTCTGACACAGCGGTTTCACGACAAACCTAACAACAAGCAGTTCTTAAAACAGCTGAAAACTAGCGATTTAAAAGAAAGAAATATTTTCATTTTGTTACAAGTATCCAACAAATTACAACACATTCAAAGTTTAAAAGTAGCTTTGGGTTATAGAATTGTCAATGAATGCGCATTCACAAATTTCGCGGATGAATATCATTTTAATCAATGAAAATGCTATTTAAAGCGATTTCAAGAGCGTATTTCACAAATATATCTGACTGTCGAGTAGTGGAATATATACATGTCGGACTGTTTCGGCGAGAAGATTTTTGTTAAATTATTTACATCAATGTTAAACAACAGGTTTATCTTGAACAAAAAACCTCGAAATTAACCCGAAATGCAATGGAAAATCTAAATTTAGTATTACTTGATTTTATTCAGGCATTGTTCGTATATCTTCTCCGTGGTGCAAGGGTAACGCGCTCGTTTAGTGTGTCTGGGGTTCAAATCCAATTCAAGGCAATTATTTTTTTATAAAGTTTCTTTGTTAAGAAAATAGCCACGATATGCAATGATAAAGTGTGGCTGTCATAAAAATGAACATAAATGATTTTTGATGCAACTCTAGTCATGCAAAACTCCATATGTATCAAACTCTAGTACCAAGCAAGAAGAATTATAGTACATAAAAATAAACTTATACAGGAAAATGATAAAGTTATACAGTGCAATTTAGATTGCAAAGGTCAGAAAATACCACAGAGCTTGCTGCCTTTTGATTTATCTTGTTTTTCGTATGTATGTTCTGGAGATTAGGTGGGTGGTTCTCGTTTAAGATTTATAAGATTGTGTATTAAAAGCCTTTGTAAATTGTTTCGGAAATACTGGATATCGTTTTGAAAATTTATAGAGCTACTTAAGTATTTTATACACATGAACGAAAAATTTCACAGTAACAGGAATTTAAAATAATTCCTAAGTATTTCGGTTATAGTGATTATACCGTAATCAAACGTTAAAGGTCTCCTAAGAAATGTTCTTTGGAATTAAGTACTAAGTGTAAGCACTAGAACATTAACCACCAGATTGCTTGCAAAATATTTATCGGCAGGATAAATTGGTTCACAAAACATGATTTTTCACAGTCATGATCAAATGAACAGACTGTCATTTTCTTCCTGTTACCGAAAGATACGAACAGACTGTCATTTTCTTCCTGTTACCGAAAAATACACACCAGTAAGATTTTAAGTAGAAGACACGTCACTGACAGAATGTTCTTAATATTTGAATAGAAAAGAATTTGCTAAAGCCAATTTATGAAAGAGAAATCGGGGATGCTACTTATTAAATTATTTGCCCATAAAAGAGGTTTTATTTTACTCGTTTAGATTATAATCAAAAACAAAAGTCTCAAAAAGCAAAGGTTAGCTGATATTAAGATGTAAACCGCGACATATAAAATTAATTTACCTGAGAAACTGGAGTGAAAATGTGTTAGTTTATCCGGGTTTTTCTTCAGTGCCTTCAGCACTTTGATCTTATCTGTAGTACAAGTAAACTATATCGTTTTCACTGAAAAATCATTAAATTCTAAACAAGTTTCTAATAGAATCATAAACATTCATTGTATCATAGTTTGAAGACTTTTCTGTTGAAAACGTGTCAGAGTTAAATCGAATTCATATACATGCACAGTGCGTAACTGGAGTGCAGGTAATAGTTCCCAACACTCCAGAGCATGCCCATTGATGTACTCAATCTTTTTTTTGTGTGTGTGGGGGGTGCTTTTTGTGGAATAACGATAGAAATGCCACATTCAGAAGCTGGTTCATAGGTTTTTTTCTGGGGTTTCATAACAACAGGGAACGTGCATTTAATTTTGCCTATTGTATGAATATGATGTAATTGTGTGTGGAACGTGTATGTACGATCCTATCAAGATAGCCTACGAAACGTCACTCATTACATACACAGATGCCCGTTTGTGACAGAAACAATTTTGCAAAGGGGGCACCTGAGTTCTTACTCCCTCAGTAAAACTGAAGAGTCGCCAAAATGACCTACACAGTTCTGTGTGACGTAACCCCCACTCCATCCCAAAAACAAACAGACATGTCATTAACTGTATTTGATTTAAATACGTTATAGATAGCGTTAAATACTTTTATAAGTGTGATTACACTGTGCTCGTTATAGTATATATAACACCGATGCATTATGTTTGTCTTAGAATATTGAAATTGAAACTGAAATGTCAATGTACATGTATATAATATCTTTCCGTTTTGTCTAGCAAATGTCCGCTTCGCTGGCGTTTGATTTTTCAAGACAACGAAATTGCTACCTTGATTATCTTTTATACAGTTTTTCTTCGTTATACTCAAGTTATATAAACATGATAGGTTAGAGTGTTGAGAAAAAATCAATAGACTTTTTTACCCCCGTTTACTCTGTTGTTCCAAAAATGTCCGTTACGTATTTTAGTTATACCCGATGAATTGTGGGTAACTTCTGTACATGTCTGGGAAAACCAACTTTCATTTTTGCATCAAAAGCTAATGTGAAAATGCATTTTCTAGCATAATTGTTGTTAGAGGGTTGGTTAAAGTGTAAGTTATTGTTATTTTAGTCATACTATTGTGATTTGTGAGGAAATTTGTTTACATTTTTTTTGGACACCAAATTACCTGTCAGACCTCAGTGTAGCCCCTTTAATATTAATCTGTTATTCAGCATATTTCCAAAAATCTAAAATATAGAATTTCAAATATGCAAATGACGTTATAGCACTCGAAAATGTTATAAAGATAATCCTTATCATGTGATTGCTGTTACACTGAGGTGAAACACGCTTTGACAAAAAAAAGGGTTTTAATTTTCTTGATGCAATTTTAAGATTTTTCGTTCTCTTATCTTAGATGACACTCTCGGAATTTGCAATTAGGTATTTTCTTAATGTGATAAAAATGTTTATTTGTTCCAGATATTTCAGATACTTCGAATTGCCTATTTGAAAGCGTATAAAATTCTTTCAATGACAAACATAAGCTAATATAATACTTTTGATCACAACTTAATTACTTGAATATTTGAATTGATGAAAGTAATAAATATCGCTGTATTTTCTAGTCTAAGAATTCTATCTAAGTCTATACCTGTCAATAACCATACTACATTGTGAGGAATTTATGTGGAAGATTTGCCATTGTCTATTAAGACTAACAAAACAGTGGACTACTCTATTAGTCTTCCGTGTATACTTTAATAAAAGACTTTTTCTTTCTTTTCGAAATGTAAATATAACAGATATCCTAAAACAAATGGTTGACAACTTATATATACAGTTATTTATGGTATATAGAGGATGTTCTAGTTTTTCCGACGAATATAAATACGAGATTTATTTTCATCGAGTTGCATGGAAATAAGTATTTCACGAGAGGCGGAAACCACGACTGATACATATATTATATGCCCCATATAGACACCAGTAAAAGTACGGAATACATTTTCACTGCAAAGAAAAATAAATTTGTACAGTGAAAATATAGGATATAAAAAATGCAATTTATTTCATCAATATTTCCCTGATAAGTTAATTTCATTGATAAGTTAATTATCAATAATTACATTACTTATTTTAGAATCGATACTTTAGCTACATGATATTTTCGAACACAAATTGTTGACGTTAAAAAGGACCTCAGATTATCACCGATATTGAACAATTAACTGACTTGTGATCAACAAATCATTTGTGTGGTTATCAGCAAGTTACAGACTATTTATTTATAGAAGGTTATATCTATGTCAGAAGCGTGTAACACCCATTCTGTAGATTTATATCAGTTGCAAATATTTAGATTATCTCGTCAATATAGACATAGATACGTTATTCATTTTACGATCGCAAACTACTGAGATGATTGAATTATGTAACTTTCAAGATTTTAGATTTTTTTTGAAAGCTAAAAATACTTGAATTAATTATCTTATGCTATTGTAGATACATCTACAAATACAATTATAGTTTTCATGTCATATTGCATTTAGTAGTATAATAAGGAATATTTATTATTTCAATTTTCAATCAATAGGGAGGTTTCCAATTTAATACTATAGTTTCTGTTAAATTTAGATCTTTTTGGCTCTAGACTAGCTGAAAAAGGTAGCAAAATAACACTATAAACAATTTGCAGTTGTTTTATCTATGAACAAGTATGTAAAGACTGAAGATAAACAAACAAACATAATTGTTTGTATCTTGTTTTGAATATTTTGTGTTTGATATCATAAAACTTATTTTAAGAAATTGATTGTATCACGCTCGTCAAGTCAAAACAGCACGCCTAGTGTTACACATCTGCAGTTTGATGCTTTCATAACTTGACTATTTTTTATCATTACATCTTTTTTCGGTTTCAATCTCAGTCGGTTTATCCTTTTTTCTCAGCTCCGCAAAACGTTTGTCTGTCAAAATGTTTTCAAGATAAGGTGATATCATTGTTCAAATTCGTACAATTTTTTTTTTGTAAAGACAGACGTATATATTTAGATTGTGTCATCAACACAAACAGTTTTGATGATCATCATATGATCTAAACCTGTTGAGATGATAAAACAGTATTTGTAATCAGTTTTTATTTTTTAAACATTTTCTTATATCTTAATGTCGATTTCATAAAGTGAAGCATCTATTTTAGCTATTGGTATCTGCATTTTGACTTTGTGTGTGTGTGTGTTTTTTACACTAGAAATACATCTTTGAAATATATATTTAATATTGTAACTGATATTCTCCAATCATCAGGTAATATCAAAGTAAGAAGCTGGTAACACGAGTTTGAGTTTGGATGGATGTAAAACTATATAATCGTTATTGTTATTTATGCTGCTTTTAAGTATGCACTGCTTTGAATAGGTTTGAATTCATAACATAAGATTCGAGTCTGCAGTTCTTTTGTTATTTTGCTGTGATTAATGCTTCCGAGGGATCACTTTGTTTCCAGATTTTTTTTACTTTACTGACAATCTAGAGTGCACACTTGAATCGCTGGTGAAGTTCTCTTGCTTCTCTATTCTACTTCATATGTAGGTGTCTGTTATTGTTGTTTCAAGTATTTATAAAACAATAGGTTATGAGGAGAGTTTATTAAGAACGAATCAAGTATACGATATTGTTATTTTTCTTTTTCAAAACCCATTTCAGAATTGCAATAAATAACCACGCAATACAGAAATTACGATAAAAAACAACAATTACAGCCCGGAAGAAAACGCGATTCAATGTAAAATGTATCTGCAAAACATAAAAAAAAGAAAACCAACAAAAATAACTCCCTGCAATCCAATGAGATCAGGCATATCTGTAGAAGTAAAAGTTTCCTCGTCTCTGTAAAAAAATGATATCTTTGCAAATTTGGCCAAGATCAAAATGTGGTATTTTCAACATAAATTGACACATACGTTGAAAGAAAAGGGGAGATATCTTTCATTGTAGAAGATAGTCTTGTTGATAACTTTTGGAAGGAAAAACAAAATACCGAAGTTACATTTTATAAATTTAGTTTACAATCTGTAGGATATGTATTGACATAAAGGTAGGAGTTTAAAAAATCGTTAAACGATATGCACACCTTTTTAAGCATTTTAATTTGCACTTTACTATGACATGATATTATACTATAACGAGATGTGTCAAAATAAAAAACACGCAATCCAAAAACCCATGTAATTATAAAATGTTATGTTGAAATACATATGATATGACTCGAAATCAACAGAAAATAGAACTGGCACTGGAAAAATCTGGAAAAGTCTGATCCCATGAAAATTGCTCATTCGGGTTGATTGAGACTGTACATGGGGGTTATAAAAAAAGCAACATCCCTTACCCACCCCCTCTATCACTGGCAGTGGCACAATTTGTGGGACAGCACGATGGTGGTTATAATCCTTATCCTGCTGCAACTGAAAGCGATTAACATTAGCCACCAGTATGGGACAAGGACACTATGCTCATCAGTTAAGTCTGCATAGGCTCTATACTATTTGTTAATAACCCTGTTATTTCTAAAATTATCATGGACACAAAGTGCCAGGGATATTACCTTTTCAATGTACTTTTTCCAAATGGTATTTGGATATGGCTTTCCTTTCTTTAATTGCTTACACCTTCAAATTAAATTTGGTATAAATCTACATAGATCTTGAGTTTTATTCAGAATAGTTTATCTAAATTTATATTTAATCATTTGCTACATTATATAGCAGATTTCTTCATGTATCAGAAGTGCGTTTTTTGCAAACGAAGGTTTTGTATCCTTCTTATTTTGTTCTTGACATACTTTTTCTAGTGAAGTTCAACAGATAATTGCCAGAATACTTCACAAATTAGCTAAACCTATCATTCTGGTATGCCTTGTAAGTAACTTATCATATTTCGCCCCATTCTACCTACTGCAAATAAACGTTCTTGACATTCGTCAATATAGTAACTTAAAAGACAAGTGATTTTTTATCTGTACAAATGACATAATTATGAAATGTAAATTACATCCTAACCTGGCATTTGGGGTATTACATTGATGTCGCATGTACTGGCAAACGAACGTTCATGTTAGCATTGTTGAAATCATACAACAGTCAAATCAATTTTATTTGACATCTTCAGATATAATTGATATACATTATACTAGAAGTAAAGCATGACATATAATTGTAATTTATAATTTAATATTAAAAGCTTTATACATGTACATGCATATAAGGCAGAAAAATGTTTTTTTTTACTAAAAATTTCTTTGCTTCTTCATAGACACGTGCATATATTAGTTTTATTGTTTGATATTCTTATTAAAACTAAATGAATTTGTTTATAAAAGCCAAAATAGAATAGGATATATTTTGACTTGTACATGGTACATAATCATAGAAAAATATACACTACATTGATCAAAACAATACATTTACAATGAAACAATTATCATATCTTACAACAAAGCAATATCAGATAAACATTTATATGCCGTTAATTGTTATCTAAAAGGTGATTTCAAATCAATCAAAATAGATATCATGTTGTTGATAATGAAAAGTTGTGTACGTAACTAGATGTACATTGCACGACAGATGGTTCAAATAAACATTAAAAACGAAATTCTTAAAGAAAGCCAAACATGGCATCAGTTATCATGGAACCTTCAATGTGACACGTTAGTATTTTTACATAAAAAGCGGCGCTTTACAATTTACAACCGACGGAACTAAATAAAAGTGGAATTTTGAAAGGGGATCCGAGGTTATGAAGCCTAAATTTCACATAATAAAACATTTTTAACCATTGTAAATCTGTGTGATATACATGGTAAGAAGTGGGATAAAAAGATGAATTTTTCTAAGCACAATGATTCATGTATCTGCGTCAAACATACTGGATAGATTTATCATTTAAAATAATATGAAGATTACATACTACTGGATAGATTTATCATTTAAAAATAATATGAAGATTACATACTACTGGATAGATTTATCATTTAAAATAATATGAAGATTACATACTACTGGATAGATTTATCATTTAAAAATAATATGAAGATTACATACTACTGGATAGATTTATCATTTAAAAATAATATGAAGATTACATACTACTGGATAGATTTATCATTTAAAAATAATATGAAGATTACATACTACTGGATAGATTTATCATTTAAAAATAATATGAAGATTACATACTTAATTAACAGTGACATTTCTGTATAACAGTTCCTGCTTTTTTACATTAGAGCTCAAATAAGACAAAAAGTAGAACCTATATTTGTAAAGGTGCATTGACTTTCTATAATTTTAAAATTTAGTGTTTTACTTCATGTTTGGTTAAAGCAGTATTTATTTCATATAATGCAAATATATACAAATATGATACAACACACATTTTATAAAACAGGATTTAAAAGGAAGTCAAAGACTTAATATGTAGATTTCACTCCTGTAAATTGTAAAAGTAAAGCAAATTATAATGTAAAAACACGTACAAGTACACCGGTTACTAACATGAAATAACTACATAATTACACATAGAAATTCTTCATATTTTATCACCCTCAAAAGCAAACATTGATTGAGAAAAACTTATGTTTATTTAAACGAAATACGAAATACTGCACGCGGGTCAATATTATATAATATCATCTCAGGTCAACAAATGTTACCATTTTGATATTTGATATTTTGATTTTAGTATAATTGCAGTTCAGTCCCGTGGGAAACAAACTGTTTAATATTATTATCTGAGGGAAGTTTTTGAATAAACAATTACATTACAAACTTCAATGAATACATATTACATATTTTAGAGTTAATGAGTAAATCAGACATTTATCAGAACCTTTCAAATATACCAAAGCGTAAGTACAGACTTACTTGAAAAATGTATAATTTATTGAAATCAAATATTAAACCCCTTTGGAATGCCAGTGATCTTAAAGTGGAAAATTATGAAATGTATTCCTTTCTTAATTTCCCATATTAAATCATACTGGAAATAATTTTCTCGATGTCCCATCCCCTGTAACGCTCGATAGATAACCTTCAAACTGTGAGCAGTCTTCCATTTTACTATTACATAATGCTTTTTTTTTCATAAAATCATTCATTTATTAAAATCCTTACATGAGCCAGTTAACGAAAGAGGAAACAAAGTCATAAAAGTGAGAAATTATTAATAATTTTATTGTAGTCTTTATTTACAGATGATCATTCAAAGACAGATTGACTCTGTTCATACGTTTTGATACACGATAAATTAATAATCATAAGTATTGTTAAAATATAGTTTATTGTTTGTTTCATAACTGTGGTGGGGTAGGGGTCTACAGCATTGATGGTATAGTAGCAGATTTTGTGCCAACTTCTATATCTGTATAGAACATCTAGACGAAGCTGATACATTGATACTCAAGGCGTTTTTTTGCATATTGATGGGTCAATAAGATTGCAAAAGGAATTCCATTAGATCGCCGGAAATATCCATTACTTAGATTGCTGCTGACCAACTATCAATACTGATATCATTGAACAATTGGAACAATTGGAACTCAAAAAGTATAAACACGAAAATCCTGTACATTTTTAGAAACATTTAAATATCTATTAAACCTTAATATTTTGTCGAGAAAAATATTTATTTTAATGCCAATTTTGGTTGAATGCGTAACAATAGTGGGTAAAAAACTGGTCAAATCTAGAAAAGTAAAAGGTCAACATACGACTGCTATCCAGTGAAATCATGGCTAATTCAAATAGGATTGTTTGCTTTCGGTTTTACGTCACACCGACACAGTATATGTCATATGGCGACGTTCCAGCTTTACTGGTGGAGGAAGACCACAGGTGCCATTCCGTGCATTATTTCAGGCACGAACGGACACCTGACTAGAACCACCGGCGTTCCGTAAGCTAGCTGGATTCAAATAGGAGGTGAATTCAAATACTGTCTATTATTGTATACAGTAATCAAGTTATTTCTTGAAAAATGATAGGATATTCTGTCTAAATTTAGGATTGAAAGTGAAGTAAATCAATGGATTAAAGACGTTATTCAGAAGAGGCAACATTAGAATAAACTGAAGAGCAGAATCGAAATTATATTCTATGTCTGTGTTTAAAACTGACCTGATGACAACACGTATATAGAGATAGGGCATGTGGCAAAGAATATACGAGACTGTGACCGTAAACATCATCATTGTTAGCTTTGTTTCAGATGGATTCTTAGCTGTTGTAAACTTTTGAAACCCCCTCTTGGTTGATTGAACAATATTTGTGTTAAATATTGTCGATATCTCTTGTTGTTTCTTTTCTTGGTTATCGGCGCTGTCACTTTCAGTACTATCGATGCCACTATCTGCGTTTGAATAACTGTCTTTGACGTCTGTTTCATTTACATCAGTTTTCAAGGGACAGGGTTTCATATCGACTTTCTTACAGATGTTTGTATTCTTCAATTTCCATTTGTTCATTGACTTTCTCCGTATTTTAAGGTCAAAGATGATCTTCGAATACGTTATAAAAAAGGTTATTAGTACCACCATGAATATAAGGCAATCTACAAAATAAAATGCAAGTCCAATTTGTTTAATAACACCAACATCAGTGTCGATAGAACAGTAAAATGTCTGAATTGAAGCATTTTCGTAAGGCAACGTAACGTTTACCTTAAGAATTTTTTGAGTTGCCAAAAGTCTTGTTGACCAAATAAGCGTGAAAACAACCAAACTGCTTCCGATATATTTGATTTTGGAAACTGCAATCTGCCTACCAAACGGTCTGCAAATCTTTCTGTATCTATCAATTGCGATTGTCCACGAGAGTAAGAGAGAAAGGGCCCCACTCCACATAATACCAAAATGCGTAAGCTTGCAAAGAATATCTAAAGTATAACCAATATTCTGTATCTTCTCGTAAATTAACGGAAAACCAAAAACACAGGTAGTTGCATCCGCTGACGCTGTATACTGAATAAATAAACTCGATACAGTGCGTTTTGTATGATTCCTGTAGAATAACACAGTCAAAATATTACCGATTAAGCCGACTATTAATAAAATCCCGACCACTATCGTAACAGGGAGAATGCGCTCATAAATTTGCTTTTGAGTCCGTAAAAACAGCTCATCTGACGTGTTAACGTTGACACTCATCTGTAAGAGAAGAAAATTACCGAGGTCAAAATAACATAAAGATTTGTAAAATGCTCGTAGCAGAGTAAATAGCTTTAAATGTAAAAAATATTGATAAATTTCTGCAATAAAATATTTAACCAAAAGGTGAGATCCTTTTATGAATGGCTATCCTATGAATACCACTCATTTTTGTCTGCACTTCTTTTAATTAAAGACGCTCACATAATATATCCTTAGGTTATGTAAGTGTACGTTGCATACTAAAACTAACCAGTTATCATTTAACATTACTTCAAAAGAGTCTAAAAATCCATGAAGTACTTTCCATTGTAAGTAAAAAAACCGACAATTTATAGTTTTGTTCAAATCCCGAATAATGAGCAATACTTTATGATCAGAAAATATCATAACACTTTTTAAATCTCACAGAATGACCATTCTTGCAAAGAATTAAGTTAAAAAAACTACTATTCCACCATTAATTATTGTGTAAATGCGTGAATCATCTAGGAAAGATTTGCAAACAGATTTTCTGTAAAACTGTATATAAGCCTGCCAAACTTTAAAAAATCCATTCCGTATTTAATTTCTATTCTAGATTAATGAAAAAGTAAAACCTACCGTTCTATCCTTTATCCAGAAAAAATGAAATCATAAGAACACCAAAGTATTCCTATTTTGAAAGTAACAGAATGTTTTTGTATATACAATTTGCAATTTATATTTGCTTCTTCAACCGTTGCATACCTTGTTGTTAGTTTTGTTATGATAAATGCTTTCGGGGGATCACTTTGTTTCCAGATTTTTTCTTACAAATTCAATTTTAGATAAAGGTTTGCGCACGTTTCCGAATAGATTAAACAAACATAACATTCAAAGGAAATGAAACGCAGTGGGTTGACATTAAGTATTTTGTTGTGCTGTTTAAACACAAAATTGATTTCAATAAATTTTCAATTTCATTTTATTTGCAATAACTTAAAATAATTTAGTTTCAAAAGTTGGTAAAATAATTAAAACAAAAAAGAAGCATTGAATGGAATGGAAACAAATTACTGTGATGCATGGTATACTAAATATGAAGAACATACTATTGTTGGTAAGCTGATAAACAAGCAAATTTAACAATTGGAACTTGATGGTATTAATCGATCAGGCCCGTCTTTAACTAACGTTTTCAAACTGAGACATATCTCAAATTAGGAACTGGGATCCTTACATGTGAAAAATGCAAAGTAAGTTTTCACTGAACTTTTTCAACACTTAAGTTTTTTTGACTTTCTGTTTTTTCAGGTTTGAAATAAATTAAAATATATTGCTTTACGAAAGAAATCAAGGAAGTAAAATTGATATTTTACATAATTATTTGCTAAAGAAACTGACATGTTTCTTTAGCAAAACAGACCATTTGTTCTGTCACAATAACCAAACATACCGGAAATATACCACTGAAATTTCCATTCAGCTTCACTGAAACATTAATTGAGACATCTAAACCCTTGTCAAAATATATCTGTTTGAAATAAAGTCTCAAATTGTAATTCAACTCATTCTATACTGTAACAGTAGCATTGTTTATTTTTTCGAACGCAACCACAGAAAAATAGGTTTAAATGCCACCAGAAAAATAGGTTTAAATGGTAATTTACTTTTACAAACGTTTCTAACACAAAAGACGTTTTGTACCTTTTAATATTGCAGGCATGCTAAATTATCGAATTTGCAAACTTTGAAATCGATAAAAGTATAAGCTACTATAGAAGATAAAACTGCAATACAGTGTTTGGGGATATATATGACTATATGCCTATCCAGTTACGGTCAAGGGAAGCACAAAAGCATCAATAAGAAACTACACTACTTGAAGTATTGGCCGAACATCATCCACCTGTCTGCCCGAAAATAATCCTCCATCTTGAAAATTCTATACTCTAACCGGAACGTATGCGCACGTACTTGAATTATATATCTGACATGTAAAGTTTCCGTCAAATCGCATTTTATGATTTTCGCTTTTGAAAATTTATCACATTTAATAACTGAACCGTTAATGAAATAACTAATTAAAAATGATATTAAAATGGGTAGAACAGATCCAATACTAGCGTAATATAATTAACATGCTGCGCCCAGCCGTCCTAGCTATCTACGTGTATAATTGTAAATTTCTTACGTTCAACTCTAATGCTTAATGCGCCTGCTCTTAGAATCATTAAAGATATTATTATAAATATTAAAATTGAAATCACTCACATCATGCGTTGCAGTATGAAATAAAATATGATCGAATTTATAGACATGAAGAAAGAGTTTTTATCAATGTATACCAGAGTTTTTGTGATCAGTTTGACATCATTTGCTTATTAGACTTGTTAAAACTATAAACATTTTATTATTCAATTGCAAATATAAATGAGTAAATAGATGAAATAGGTATATGATAAAGTAAATACATCAACTTTTTTATAAATGAAAATATAAATAAACATAAAGGGTAAATCCCTCTAGAATATTGACTTCAACAGTATCTATGAATCCTGAAGTTTCGCTTTCATTTAGTATATTCATAAATGATCATTTATAATGCAGCAACGGGAAATCACTATCAAATTTTAAACACTGAATGTATCGCAAATCTAAGCCGCCATAGAAACCAGTTCATGTGTTAACTTTTAACGCTTGTCGTTCATTGGATATTTTTATTACATGTATTATTTAGATATATTTGATTCTCTATTTACTTTTATTTTGCATCTTTATTTAATTTAATTAATTTAGTCTTAAGTCCCCCGAACAACTATTTCTTCTATTCCTCAAGAACATCTGTATTTGGTACCGTTTCCAAAAGTATATTCATTGGCCATATATTGGCCATATATTTTACACTGTCCTTTGCTTCATTTGCTTCATTGCAATTAGAATAATTACAGTGATTTAGTATTTTGTACGGAAGTCATAATACTACTATATTAACATTTTTATACTTTTCCCGGGCACTAGGGAATTACATGTATTCCCGGGGCACTTTAAAGGGGGGGTTTAAAATTTTAAGTTTTTTTAAACAGGGGCAAAACTCTTTATCAATAATTAAAGTATATTGTAACAACTATTTTTGACATTTGAAAACGATAAGCGTTATAATTACTAGGCATAGTGTTCCTTTAAATCGATGATCAAGGGCTCTCTTAACGGTTGTGTTAGAATCACATATTTTAATTACATTACTTTATTGTCGCAAAATCAATTATGAACTATTATTATGAATGTATGATTGATAAGACGTATAGTACACAAAAAATTGTAAGACCTTTTAATGTTATTATAACAGCTTTGTTATTTTTCAAATTATTTACATAAATGCAAAACATTTATCTTTTTTGAAATTAAGATCGCTGTTTCTACGATTGGTTTTTAAAACGAATTCGAATATAACATCACTCACTGACATACATATGTAATTACAATGCAAATGGCAACCGTCTGGCTACTCCAAATTTTATGGATTATTCAATTTCTTTGCGTTGTATTCAAGCATTGCAAACAAATACATTTTCTCCGCTTCTTTACTTATTAGACAATTAGACAATAGAAAAATAATGCACTTTAAATCTTGAGTTATGTAAATTTAGGCGTGTATATATTTTCTCAAGTTTTCTATTATGGTGAGATGGGCTTAATTTGTAAGGTGATTTCTATTGATCTCTATATTATTTCTATCATAATATTCCTTCCATTATCTGTCTCTTTTTCCTAGTAATGTTTTTTTTCTATTTATCAAACTGTTTAATTGTTTGAAGATAAATACTAAGTCTGATATATTTCCGTCGACACTCCAATTTTTGCATTTATCAGCTTGCTCATTCCCGGAAAGACTTTTTGACTAAGAACCCATACTAGTGCTGCTTTACAAACTCGGAACAATTCTTTAAGTACAGTCTGATTTTTAAAGTAACTTGATTTAATTTGCTGTAGAATACTCAAACGTTTTGTAAATATTTCTGTTTTGTCATACCTTTTGCTTTTACTATTTCTATGGCTTTATTGATTGCAGTCATTCCGTGTGAATAAATAGATACGTATTTTTTATTTTATGCCCAACAGGGTGATCATATAGCTGCAGCTTTGTTCGTCTTTCTGCCCGTCCGCTTTTCTTGTCCGGGACATTACTGAAACAACAACAACATGAAACTTTGTAGATATATAGGTCTCATTAAGTAGATAAGCAACACAAGAACCGTAACTCTACTTTGCCTATTTTTGGAGTGATTGCCCTTTGTTTATTTTAATACCTTGAACTTTGTCCGGACATATCTCTAACATTTTAAGATATATCAGCATGAAACTTTGTAGATCTCATTGGGTAAAAGTGCAGTGCAATATAAACATGTCCTGTCTTCTGTCTAGAGTTATTGTCATTTGTTCATTTATTCACTTTAAACATTGGATAGATGAGCAGTGAAAAGAACCGTGACTTTGCATTGCTTTATCTTTGAGTTATTGCCTTTTGCAATGTTTTCACTTTGAACTTTGTCGGGAACTTGACTGTAAAACTACAACAGCTTTCAACAGGAAAATAAATCGGTAGATAGATCTCATTAAGTTAAAGTGCAGTGCAAAGAACATTAACTCTGTCCTATCTAAGTTTGGAGTTATTGCACTTTGAACTTTGTCCGGGACATAACTCTGAAACTACAAAAGGTATACTTTTCTGTGTCTTAAACCTATTCGGGGACAATCACCTAGTACAACCGGCTCTTGTTTATTTTGATTCCCTTGATTATATTTCCAATATTTGTCGTATTCAATTATTCTCGCACCTGTTGCACCAGAATTTGGGTCTTTACTGCCATCTGTATAAGTGTGAAAATGGTCCGCTTAGAATTAAGGTACTTACTTACATTAAGGCCTTAGCTGATATAACTATGCAAGTTCTTTAAATAGTATGTGCAGTTATACTAAAACGATTTATATTCTAAAATTAATGTAATTACTTCCAATGTAAATGTTTATAATATAATTATGAAAGTGTGCACATTGTATAATGCGTTTCAAACGACATTTTATTATCAAGCAAACGTTTCTGAAAACAAAAGACTAACTTTTTGTACGTTTAATTTTTGTAGGCATGCTTAATTATCGAATTTTCAAACTGTGAAATCCATAAAAGTATGCGCTAATATAGAAGATAGATAAAACTGCAGTACAGTGTCTGATGATATATATGACTAGATGCCGATCAATTCCGGTCAAGCGAAGCACAAAAACATCAATAAGAAACTACACTACTTGTAGAATTGGCCGAACACAAATCACCCACCTGTCTTACCAAAAATAATCCTCAATATTGAAAAATCTATACTGTAAACGGAGCGCGATATAAAACCTTTAAGTATGCGCACGTACTTGAAGTTCATATATGACACGTAAAGTTTCCGTTAAATCGCATTTTACGTTTCGGTGTTTCGCTATTGAACATTTATCATCATATATCACGTTTCAAACGACATTTTATTATCAAGCAAAATTCACTATCACATTCGCTTAAATTAAAGAATATTTGCTCGTTGCCTTATTTCTGCTTTTTTAGATATGCCTTTGATGAATTTGCTATAAATACTTTTCTCCATATAGGTAACATAAAAAACAACACTTAATCACATTAACCATTTCGTTAGTCATCGTGAAAGCTTTTTTTAAAACCTGTCATTATAAAATGAAAATATTTTCCCTCTAAATAAATGATTTATATATTAATCAAGTTTTATAATTGATGTTGTTGTTTTTTTCCAAATATATTACAACTATTCATACACCTCATATAATGCAGTCATCTCCATAGTTTACAATCTAATCTAAATATTTGCAAGCGATATAATTTTACACGCTTCTGACACACTGACACAGATATGACCTGTTATATAACTATGTTGATACACGCAGGACACATTTCCGAATAAGATCAAGATAAAGCGTGTAGTATCAATGAACCAGTAGGTTCTATAACAAATATAACGATTTAAATTAAAAAAACAACAAAAAAACAAAACAAAAAAAACAAAACAGAAAAGCAAACTTTACTTACTTAAATGGGAACCAAAAAAAAGCAAAAAAAAAAAAAGGAGACGAGAAAACGCAGCTTTTCGCAAACAGAATGCTCAGCAGTTCCAAGTGATATCAACTTTGATACGTTTAACATATTTTGTATTTTAATATGTAAGTAATTTGTAGTTGTTTTTATTGTAACAAAACAGTAGTGTTATATTTCCTGTTTTGCTGATAATGTTTTGGCCAATACGATGTTGAGAGGATATTGTGGCAAAAAATTATTATAAATTATTCACTTGAATCCTTTCTTTGTGTGTGAAAAGAACTTAGGATTGTTTATATCAAACCACCTATTAGCCCCGCAGTAGTTTCAGATTCATCAAGGGAATTCTGATTCGTTCATACTATAAACAACCTGCTACAAGCTTGACCATCACTGGCTATGCTCAATTTCCCATTCGTGCCTATTCGGGTTCCCATTTGTGCCTGAAATAAACCACGACGGACCATCCTAGGACTTCTTTCATAACCATTTAGTGACGTTTAACAGTAATTTAGTTTTGATAGTTGTCAGAATACATCACTAATTAGCTGAAACTGTCATTCTGATATGCTTTGTCAGAAACTCTTCCTACTACATCTCATTGTACAGAATAATCAAGCAATCTAGTTACATAATAGAGTCAATGACATATATCTGTATCCATGACATAAATTAACATCTTTATCTGGCATTTGGTATTTTACTGATGTCCCATGGTCTAACTGGCATTGTTGAAATCATAGAGTAAAAGAAACCATATTATCTGACAATTTAAGATATTATTTATATTCGTAATACATACGTATACCCGGTGAGGATGTAAAAAATGACATGATATTGTACATTTATTATTGAATACGAAAAAGATTATTTATCAGACAGCAAAACGTTGCAAGCACCGGCTTATGCAGCATTCATAATTTAACATGTGGACCTGTGCAATTTTGATTTTTCAAACATTCGCAGATGTTTTCATATAACGTTATCACGGAAGCTTTAATGTGACACGTTAGTGCCATTGCAGGTACCCTATATATACATTTATCTAGTTTTATTTAATTATTTAGTCTCAATTATATACATAACATATATAACACCTATTAGAAAAACTGTATACAAACATGCATGCAACCATACAGAAAGAATTTAAGACTTTACAAATTGTTTAAAATATAAAGATACATCTTCATAATAAATCACTCATAATCATTGCCAATCTGTCTCATTTACATGAAACAGAGTGGAAGAAAAAAAGAAAATTTATCTATATAAATCTACGTCTAAAATAGGTAAAATGGACACAGGTATCATTTTAAATAAATTAATATAAAAATACATATTTATTTGACAGATCAACGTAATTTCTTTAAAATGTTCACATTTTACAGTTCAGCTCAATAAGACAAAAAATAGAGCGTATTTGTGTGAAGGTGTAACAGACTTTCCATTTCAAAATAATGTTTTGAAAGTCATATTTTATCACTCTGAAAAGCAAACAATGATTGACAAAAACTATGTTTATTTTAGCGGACTATAAAATAGTGCACTAGAGTCAAAAGCTATAATATCACTTTAGGTCACCAATGTTTCCATTTTTATATTTGATATCTTGATTTTGTTATTGAAGTTCAATCCTGCGGGAAACAAACTGCTCAATATTATCTGAAAGACTTTTATTAATCAACATTTGTAAACATTAAAAATTTAAATGAATATATATGACATGTTGTTAAGTAAATAAAGGAGTAAATCACTTATTTTTCAGAACGTTACTCTACAGAGTGAAATACTCGATAAAGATAAATATTTTTTTAAGACCATTATGCTCCCGAAATACTTTCGTTTTTATTTCCAAAAAGGTTTAATTTTGTGTGTTCTTTTATAATTTCCTGGCAAATTACCTGAACCATCTGTTTTCTTTACTTTTTTGTTTTGCTTTTTTTGGCAATTAGTACAGTTATAGTGAGGAAGCATTTTGTATGGACGTCAAAATACTAACTGTTTTACATTTTGCTTTTACATTACACATAAGTCTTGAATTTTTTTTTATGAATGTATAGATCAGTTTGACATTATTTGCTTATAAGATCTTTAAATTTATTTTTGATATCATTTTTTTTTTTTATTTTAATGGGCCTCTTTATAAATTTTAAAGACCCCGAAATAGAATCATTTTATTTCTAAAAAAAAAACAACAACAACAAAAACAAAAAAAACAACAGCTTACTTATTTCCGGTTCAGTTAACTCATTTGCTAATATATTAAACCATCCTTTGTTGCTTCTTTTTGCTTCTTTTGCAATTGGAATGATTATAATAGTGCTAGTATTTGTATGGAACGCAAAAAACTACAATGCCTACCTTTATGCCATATTACTGCACGTTAAGTGGTACTTTTTAGCTCATGTTACATGTAACATATTCTAAATCCATTATGTAAGTGGTATTAAACACACATTGTTGACCTTTGTAAACAATATATAGAAGGCCATGGTTTTAGATGCATTATGTCCTTCCTGGTCTCTCACTCTCTCTCTCTCCCTCTCTCTCTCTGGTCGTATTACAAAAATAAAAACTACAAAAAAACCACGTCAAATGGAAGCAGATTTGTTTCCCTTTGCTTTTGTATGGAGTATTTTCATTGGTCCGAGGTATTCATGTGACCAATGCAAATACTCAATTTGAAAACAATCTGCTGCGCCATTTTACTTTCATTTTGGATCGAGAATTTGACATGTAGGAAAAAAGGTGCGTTATAGTTTTATATGATGCTTTGATTGGACAATTATTACAAATAATAATTTGATTTTATCATATTTAAATACGCAATACAAATACTGTGAATTCAGTGTGTTTTAGTCGTGTGAGTTACACCGAAACAGTGCAATGAGATCTCTTCCGAGGTTCATTTGTTAATAGTTTGGGCTTGAATATTACTTGCTACGTATAATCAGCGATGGTGCTAGTGTTGTTTTCTTAAAGAGTATTTATTTATCTAAGATTTGACACCAAGATTGGTGAAAATTTGATGAATATATGCGCTGAAAATCGAGATGCTAGGGATTTTTCTATACAAAATGAAAGTAGAGTAAAATACCTTTATAATTTTTTAGAGTCATAATTTTTGTCAATACTTATGATGTTTTGATGATGTTTAAGGGTTTTGGGTTGTATAGGAGGAACGGGGGTATAGTGTAAGTCATGGCCACACGACGTTTGCCTGTGTATTTAAGGATATTTTCAATCAATTACATAAGCATGCAATGATAGTGAACAGCCTGTTATGAACTTTGTACATTTGTACGTTGAATTCATCAATTTCATCAATTTGATTAACGAATATTCACAGAGGTTTCAAATAAAGAACAAGGTTATTAGAAGATTGGATATCAGCAGATATTGATCTCGACTTTGAAAAGAAATTAACTATAGCCTAATTTTTGTTGTTTGTGAAAAAGTTAATGCTTTATCTAAATGTAACTGGTCACTTAGTTGCAATAATATTAATTACTTTATTGTTTGTAAGCACTCTCTGGCATCATATGGAAATGACGAAATTTTTTAAAGCAGTATATTCTGCTACATGCATTTTCGTTATAGGTTATGCTACATAAAACCTTTTTTCGATTTAATAGGATTAAAGTATCACATAGAGTGATTTCTTATATCGAAAGTTTGTCTCGATGTTTATTTATTAATAGTTGCTTATGTTGCAGGACCAGATATTCAAAACATGTAGTGTGGATAAATGTCCGGTAAGTATATGCTGGACTTCATCGGACATGCTTTTTATCTCTCATGAACATACTTAATGAACGCTATTTTTCAATCAAATATACTCAATACAATCAAATGCATTTACTACAGTTTAGATAATGTGAAGTACGAATCTTACAGATGTTAAGGTTTTGTGCAAGACGGAGCAAACAAGAATGCCACATGATTTTCCTAAATGAATTCTGTGTAATATTACATTTGATACAGTATTTACCTGTTCGACAGTTTAACCGCTGCGAATGAACTGAAGTACAAACCAATTTGGCATGGAATGAGAGAAGAAAAACTTTCTGGTTAATTAATGATTCAATTTAGCAGCATTTATGTCTTTTCATTAGGAATTAACATGTGTTAAACACAATAAGATTTAAAACAAAACGAGGTTTTTGTTTGAAATGATGTCATATTGGTGTGTTCAACATTTACTGTATCAGCAAGTATGATCAACTTAATGTAACCTTTTGCTATAAATATGCATTATATAAATCAGTAAATCAGTTTATATTGCCTAGTAAATAAAGACTTTGACTTTAGTCATTCGCTCTGTCATGTGAACAGTTATACGGTTGATACGACTCTCAATATTTAAAAGAGCCAACTGGATTTAATCAGGTTTATTCAAATGATGATAATTATATAACTTCGCATCTCTTTGCTTTTGACATAACGTGATTATGCCTGACTTGAGTAAGAAAGACTTTATTTACGAGTCGTCGGTTTAAAGAATATAACGGATATATATGAACTCGTATCAGTGCCATCATTGCGGCGTTGAAAGGTTAAACGGTTGAAGTCATATCAAAATTCCCCTGCTTACTAACCGTATTAACATAAAACCTTTACTTATTGTAAAATACCTTATATAATATTTTCAAAGAGAGTAAAGCGTGCTCAAACATCTATAAATTAAATTAAATCAATATTTCGATCACGTACTAGTTTAATTTAATGATAATACAATGTTTTATATAGTTGTACCGACACCCGTAATCTGTTTTGTGTAAATTATAAATTTCAAAGATCAATAGCATAAAATATGATGTTCATTTAAATTTAAAAATACATTTAATATTCATTGCTTTTGCTTATGAGTTTCAGCTTTTTAACATTAACTATCAAGAATCAGAAATAAAAAATCTTCATGAATTTGGAGATATTGTGATGAGAGAAGATAAATTTACGGAAACTACGAAATCATCTTATCTCGAAAAATCATTAACATACAAAAAAACTAAGATACATACTTTCCTTATATATCTATGTTGATCTAAATATCTAATCTAAATATTTGCAACCGATATCATTTTACAGAATTGGTGTTACACGCTTCTGACACAGTTATAACTTGTTATATAGATATATTGATAACCACAAGATTTTACTACATTACAGCATTAAAATACAATGTATGCAAGAAAAATCCATATAAAGCGTATAGTATCAATTAATTAGTAGGGCCCGATGCGAAAAGTAACTATTTAAACCAAGAAGAAGAAACACACCAGAAAATGTTAATTTAAGAAAAAAAAGGAAAACGAAGAAAAGCGAGAGACAAGAAAGCACAGCTTATCTTAGCAGTTCAAAATGGTATCAACTTTGATACGTTTAAAATAATTTGTTTTGTAGTACGCAAGTTATCGTTCACGTCCTCTAGCACCGGCTTATGTCATATGTATTGATACATGTTTTTAATGATTGCACGTTTTGTAATGTGCGCTACCTTGTAAAATTGGAATTAACGGTAAGTATTTCCTTATCATTCCCCCTCTTACCCCACGTTTAGCCCGGCCCCCTTCCCATGCACCCTTATCCTTACACACCTTGTCCCTTTAACTCCTGTATTAGCCCATTTTAGGTCTTATCATTTCACTTATTACATGTCCCTCTCCTCCTTTTACCGCTCTTGTGTCCTTTCCCGTTTCGGTGCCTTTTAGAAGCCCTGCTGGTATGGCTATATTGTGTTGGGAGCTGCGTTCTGTAAGCGTCACCTTCGCATTTTTAATCTTTGTCCTTCTTTATTTTTGAACACGAAACGTCCGCACCCATTGGAACTGCATTATCTTAAATTTCGCCTCTTGCTTGGCTTCGTTGAACCCTTATAAATATTCTTACTGCTCAGACTTCTTAAGGACATCGAGTACTTTTACTTTAGGACATTGAGTACTTTTAAAATGGTCATTTGGATCACTTTTATATGTGTCGACATGAGCATTTCTGTGTTTTTCTTATTTCATCTTTTGTAACCATAACAACTGTTTGAATTTCGCTTGCTGGGGACTCATTCTATTTACAGTCTCGTTGACTTAAAACATGTTGGGGCTAAGAGTTAGGTTTTATAAATTATCTACCGATTTAAACTCTCTGGTTATTATAATTATATATTGACCTCCTTAGATTTGTGTAAAGTATAAACATATATAACAAAACAGAACGTACACGTTATCCTTTAACCTGCTAAAGGTTTTTTCATGAAGTTTTCCTAATTCACTTTTTACTGTCCATTTTCAATTTTGGAAATATCAGGATAAGATTTTGTCAAACAACAGTCAGATAAACATTCTGTCCTTGCTCTTAAATGGTGGAAAAAGGCTAATCACTTTCGGTTTCTACAGTGCTAGGATATTGACCACAATCATGATTTCCCCCAATTATGACGTTTCAAGTACTTGTAGAGTGCTAAAGTTGTTGTTTTCTGTTGATTTCGATTAATAGAAAATGTTTTATTCAAAATATGATTTTATAATGACATGGTTTCTTTTATAGCGTGTATATTTATTGTCTCAGGTTATAAGTATAAGATAATATTTCGAGAGAAAAAGATCTTGAATGCGTATCAATAATGGGTTAAAAACTGGTCCACTGTAGAAAAATAGCGGTCAACATACGAGTTTTTCCAATGAAGTCACGCATGTTTCCAAAAGAAGGTGAATTAAAATAATTTTTATGACCGTAAATCCTGTTTTTTTTCAATGTCTTAATTTTCGCTATTATTTTCGAATCAGTTGCGTTGCGAATTTTTGATGCCGTGTAAATTGTAGAACATATCACATATTTTACAAAATTGTGTTGTCCCAATTGTGATGATGTTTGATATTGAAAACAATTATCGATTTTTTTCAAATGTTATGATATCGATATCAAAAATTTTACAAACAATAGCCAAATATGACAAAGGTCTCAAAAAACTTTCATTATCAAGCAATAATGAAGATATATTAAATAAATTTAAAAAAACAACTACCACTTAATGTGACATTATAAAACGTATATGTACCATGAATACGTTCGACATAGTATGGAAATTTACGTAATTGCTACATCCTACCCTATTAAATAACGGGAAAAAAAGAAATTTAAACATCGCTACATTATATTTCTGACCCTGCCGTTGCGAATTCATCTAAATCCTGAAATTAATTGGGACAGGTTTTAAATGTACTTATACCCGCTATACACAAGTTAAGTCATTTCTTGAAAAACTGATTGAACTTCTGCTTCTTAATTTCAGCGACTGAAAATGGAAGCTAAAACTCAAGATTAAAGACCGCGCTAATTCAAGATGAGCAACATCATAAAATTAAACCTGAATGGCCAGAACTCCGAGATTTGATTCAATGTTTGTTTTGCAAAACCATCCCTGATTACAAACACGTGACATAGAGATCTAGGGTATCGCTACAAAGATATACTTACAAGAACTGTGACGTCAAACATCGCATCAGTGTAACCTATTCTTTCAGATGGGTATCTCTTAGGTTGCTGAACTCTGAAATTTCCCTCTTGGACACTATGAACAAGTTGTTTTCAGATATAATTGTCGAAATTCCTTGTTGCTTCGTTTTTTGGTTATCGGTGCTGTTACTTTTGATTCCGTTGATGTCGCTATCTGCATTTGATAAGCTGCCTTTGCCTTCTGTTTCATTTACATCCGTTTTCAAAGGACAGTGTTTCATATCACCATTCTTACAGATGTTTATTGTAGTCAATTTCCATTTGTTCATTGTCTTTCTTCGTCTATAAAGGTCGTAGATGATCTTTGAATATATGTTAATAGATAAGTTATCAGGACTACCATACAAATAAGGATATCTAGATGATAAAATGCGTGTCCAATTTGTTTAATTATACCATCATCATTGTCTGAAGAACAGTAAAAGGTCTGAATTGAAGCATTTTCGTAAGGCAACGTAACGTTCACCGTGACGATTTTGTAAGTTGCCAAAAGTCTTGATGACCATAAAAGCGTAAATATAACTAAAACCGCTTGCAATATATTTGATTTTTGAAACTCCAATTTGCCAATCAAACGTTCTGCAAATCTTCCGGTATCTATCAATTGCGATTGTCCACGAAAGTAAGAGAGAAAAGGCACCACTCCACAGGAGACTAAAATGCGTAAGCTTGCAAAGAATATCTGACGTAACCCCAATATTCATTATCTTCTCGTAAATTAATGGAAAATCAAGCACACAGGTAGCTGCATCCGATGTCGCTGTATATTGAATTAGTACACTCGATACGGTGCGCTTTGTTTGATTCATGTAGAATAACAAAACCAAAATATTACCGATCGCACGAGTATTAATAAAATCCCAACCACTATCGTAACGGGAAGGATGCGCTCATAATTTTGCTTCTGAATCCGTAAAAATAGCTCATCATAAGTGTAAACGTTGGGATTCATCTGTTAGAGAAGAAGAAAATATAACAAGGTCAGTATTATATAAAGAATTATAAAATACTCGTAGCAGAATAAATAGCACTAACACGTAATAACATAACTAAATTTCTGCAATAAAATATTTACCCAAACACGAGCATATTATATTTGTCAAGATACAAATACTTGCAATGAATACCATTTCCTCCGATATTTGTTTTAGCACTTTAATTAAAACGCTCACACAATATATATCCTGGGTTTTTAAGTGTACTTTGCATACTATTAGTGACCAGTTATCATTAGCATTTTTCAACCGACTTAAATTTCCATGATGTGCTTCCTACTTTATGTGAAAACCGACAATTACAGTATACACCTTTTCCAAATTTCGAATAATGAAGAGCCGTTAATGATAAGAAAATTATCGGAACAAATGAAGTGTATGAATTAAAAACCACACAGAATGACTTATTCACGAAGCTGAAAATAAATTAAATAAAAACAACAAACACGACATACCACTAAATTCCAATTATTTTAGATATTTTTACACCATTATATAGATATAATTTGCAAAACATATTGTAATGATGCTGGATAGCCTCTGAAAACTTGAGAAAAATTAAGTTTCCAATTCCGTATTTAATTTCTTTAAAATAATATCAATAAAAAAAGCAAAACCTACCTTTCTGTCAGCTTACACGAAGAAGAATTTAAATCATAACAATATTCAAATGATTTCTATTATAAACAATAACAGATTGGTATTTTGTATATTTTATTATCTTGAATGTGCATTCCTAAACTGCGTCTTCAACCGTTGCATTGCTTATATCAAATGCAAGTTGTAATGTTACGTAAAATGATAATCCAAATAGAGTAACAATAATTATCACATTCAAAGGGAAATAAACGCAAGGGATTGTCATAATGTATTCTGTTATGTTGTTCAAACAAAAACATAGATATCAATAACTTTTCAATTAATTTATTCACAAACATTCAATAGTGACAATAGATATTATGATGAGTTAAAAAATTAAGCAAACATGGAGTGGAAACAGATTACATCGTTTCACGGTATTGGCATAACAATACAAAATATGAATAGGACTTTACTATAGATTTATGTTTGTAATCTTATATACCAGCACATATGACAATGGAGACATGATGACTTTTAGTCGTTCATAAGATGATATGGTCTACATTCGAGACAATATTTAGTTACCTTAGGCGCCGGCTTTTCTCTTAAGTTATAAGACGTTCTGAACATTCGGGAAAACATTAACATTAAATTTAAGTTATTGTTCTCCAATTTCAGTTGACTGAGACTTCAATGTTCCAGGCCTTGAGAATCATTATCCTTTTGTTATCAACACATTGACATTTTTTTCAACGAAGACTGTGTTTTTCTAAAGTCATACGCGACTATCATCAAATGGGCATAATTTGTATTAATCATTTCAACTGTGTGAATGTCGGTGGTGCATTATGGGCACACACTATTTTTTAAAGTAAATGCAATAAATTTCGCAAAATAGATAGTTTCAGTATACACACTGAAACGCTATGATTTGATGATGTCACAAAGCATAGTACATACTTTCACCGCAAATGGATGAGTCAACATCGCTACCCCACTAACATGACTATATTTCGTTTTTGCATGAATGAAAAGAAAGACAGAATCCGTAAAGAAAGCCCAACACGACAAAACTGAAAATATTACACGTTAGTTCAATCTGTCTCTATTTCATTGTGCCTGTTCAAAGCAAATTAAAACCTCTACCTTAGAAATAAATAAAAAAATGTTCTGCTTTATCTAAGAAATCAATAATTGTTTTCAGGAAAAATGGACATTTTTAAGCAAATCGCAGAACATACTAATTTTCTTTTTTTTTCAAACAAGGACAGTATATGTTGATCGATCTATTACACTTACCAAACATAAAGGAAATATCTGAGAATTACCATTTAGTTTCACTGAGACCTTAACCGAGACTGCCAAATCTTTGTGTAACAACTTGAGATTTGTCTAATAGACTTTTAGTTAAAGCCAATGTATTATATCTAATATTACATCTGATACACGAATTCACCTGTCCGACAGTTTTACTGCCGTGTATAAACGGAAATAAAAAACACTTTGGCATATAATGTGAGAAGAACACTTTCTGGTTATTAATTATTAAATAAAGCAACATTTTTATTGAGAATCAACATGTGTTAAACATTAACAGAATAAAAGCGAAACACGTGTTGTTTGTTTGAAATGTTGTCAAAGGGGTGTTCTTAACATTTCATGCTGAACTAAGTTCGATCAACCTATGCAACTTTTTACTATCAATATGTATTATTTCAATATTAATCAGATCAAATTACACCAAGAAAAAGTCATTGAATTCAGTCATTCTCTCTGTCATGTTGTAAATAAAATGTTTAATAGTCTATACATTTTAACTAATTAAAACTATTTCGTCGAAATTGTAGCAATGTCTTTAGCTTTTAATGGAGAAAGGCTACACGTGTTCGCTTTATACTGTGTATTTGATTTGTGTTTATATGCATTTTTACAACAACAATAACCAGGGGGCCGTTTTATCAACGTGTCGTAGTCTACGACAATTTTTTGTCGGTGCCGTACGTCTGCGACAACGTCGTACGACCGTTTTATGAAACGTGTCGCAGACGTTGTGTTTCTGCGACGTCGCAGCCGTTGTCGTAGACAATAATTCTTGCGAGACACAGTCTAGCCAGTGCGTGTTTTGACGTCACATATGAAATCAAAGTACTTAAAGTACTGATGGAATTTACATGACTATTATCAAACGGATAAATTTACATGATTATTAGAAAATGGATAAATATTTTTTAATGTCATTAAAAGAACAAATTTAGTTAGAAATACAGCATATTTTTTCTGCACTCGATTCAACCCTTAAAATACTAAATCACGCTACGGTTCCACCATTAATGCCGGGTCTGTACTGAATGCTAAAGGCACATTATGTCTCAGTCTAAGCAAGTTTCTGAACACGGGTTTAATAACCTTTAAAATAACTTTAAGCATGCAGCCGCTTATGACTTGAAGCGGTGATGTAAAATTATTAACCAAAGATGTCAACAAAGTAGTATTTGACTTTTATACAAAATACTATATAACTATCACAACTAAATTGCCAAAAATTAACAGACGCAAAAGATGGAAACGACCGATCAGCGACTTTTGGAAATTAAAACAGAAAACTAAAAATCAAAAGCATTTTTAAGAAACGCCAAAAAGTATGTTTATAGTACTTAAATAGTAAATTAAAATTTAAATAGCACCGGGCTTTTCAAGTGTATTGTGTGGCGATCAATCGGAATGTCACGGCTATTATCTATAATAACATCGGAGTTAATACGGATTGAAAGTAGTTACACCACGAAAGGAATACGCACATTTCAACTGATTTTAACGAGATAAGGTGCAGAGTACCCGTGACTATATAAGCTACCCACAGTATACAAAAACTAAAAAGAATAATAACCTGAAAGCATTCGAGTATAGCCATTTTTCATAGTATTTCCGAGAAATACGGTACAGACTCGAATATATGAACAAGCGAATAACTAGTCCCTTGTTTTTCTAGTTGTTTGAAACAAAAAATATAATATACATGTATAGTATAGATATACATTGCCAATGCATCGAAATAATAAATTGCTTGTTTTGATTTTTTGTTTATTTTCGTTTTTAATTGAAACGGAACACGCTGTTTTGTATTCTGTTCCAATTTGCAATCTTAATGAATATTTCTATTTAAGTGTCATGTATATTTATTTGTTAGTGTTTTTTCAGAATTATATTAATTGTTTAAAGGTATTTATACATATATTTCATGTAGTATTCTAAAAAATCCCCTACTCCCGGCATTGTAAATACAGTTCGGGTACTATATTTTTTCAAGTCTTAAAAAGAATTGAAATACATAAATGGAGAGGTCACGAGACCTCTTCACAGTGTTCAGACCTATTGCTGGCGGCATCCATTTTTGCGTATCTGATTGTAGTGAATGAATCTCATTAGGAGCAGTCTACAAAAATGGTTTTGCGCATGCTCCGTTTGAAAATTCGACTTAACTGTAACGAAAAATAAACATCGAAGTAAACAAATCGGTACGTAGAAAAAACGGAAAATTTCATTTACGTCAGTTAAAGCTACGTGGATGTGTCATTCCGTTTTAATCTTTTTAATAGTATAAATCAATTACCGTATTGTTTTCTGAATAGCGTTTTACTATTTCATATTCCGATAAATAGTAACAGTGAACATAACAGGTACAATATCACCATTCAATATGACCAAGAGAACCGTGTACCGAAATTTTGCTGCTCTTTAAACTTTTGAATATGTACGACTTAATAACGCAACGGAGATTTTTTTTTGCGCAAATGGCACAAATTTTACTCAAGATTTTCCTCAAATATCAATTGTTGTTGGAGGCATGCAGCTTTATATACTGTTTATTCCGATCAAATGATATAAACATTTTTATGTAAATTTTGGAAAATGTAGAACAAATGTTTCCGTATACTAACCAAAACATTAACCGAAAATGTGCTTCTTGAATTTTACAAGACACTTTTATTTTTTGATACTACTTTTAATATAAATATATACACGTGTTTATCATTTATTTTAAATTTAGTTTGATGGCATAACACAAATGATTTTCTTTGTAGAAAAAGTATCGCTTAAAATATCTCCGGCATATAATCTTTCAAAACATTTTTAAAAAATGAAGTGTAAAACAAACTTTCATTATGACACTATATAATAATAAAGTCTATTTTGTTAAATAATTGTAATTAATAACCATTCATTGTGTCTTTATGCAAAAAATATCCCCAAATATTTTCGAATTACACAAATCTCTCACAGCAGCAAAAAGACCTCTCGCATGCTTCTTTTTAAAGAAGCAAACTTGTCATGCAGTTTTTGCAGACTTACATTTTTGTTTTGCCTGTATTTCTAAAGAAAGTAGTTGTGAATGTGAAAGTATTAAAATTGTTACTGTAGCAAAATTTTGACTTTCATACAAATTACTAAATCATTAACACCGTTCTTGATTTGCAAAAATTAACAGAAGCAAACGTTAGTTCAGGTTAATGATAATGGAAATAAAAATAATAAAGAAAAAAAAAATATATATATATAAATTAAAAGCTTTACAAAAGAAAAGCATTTCTAGGGCTTTATGGGCCTTTATGAAAGGATTTTTGCGCGTTAGAAACAATTGTAGCTGCTTTTTTTAGAAACGCCAAAACTATGTTTAAAGTACTAGCTATCATGATAAAACCGATGATTTGTACATATGATTTACTTAAATGGCACCCAATGTACTTTTTTGTAGTATGAAGTGTGGCGCACATTTTTACCCATTTTCCGAGGAATTCAGTACACACAAGATTTCAAACTAGTTCTGTTCCTTCTCGTTGTTTGAAATAAATATATATAATTAATCTTATAGATTAGCCATTGCTAAAGTATTGAAATAATGAATTGATGTTTTGACATATTTTCGTTAAGTTATATTAAGCGCACTGCTTTTAAGTTGAAACGCCATACGCTGTTTTTGTTGTAATTTATATGAAATAATTCACTTTAAAATGTAGCTTTTTTGTTGTTGTTTTAGTTATTGCGTTTTTTTTTACGGAAAGCGGATTAATTTTTCTCATAGATTAGCCTGGGTTCCAATCTGTCGATTTTTATGTGCTTCTTGTTGGTAAATTGACATAATTGAGCCGCGTCATGACAAAACCAACATAGTGAGATTGCGACGAGCATGGCTCCTGACCAGCCTGCACCTCCGCGCAGTCTGATCATGATCCATGCTGTTCGCTTACAAACCATATAACAAGTAGAGAAACTGAGAGCGAACAGCATGGATCCTAATCAGACTACGCGGATGTTATGTTGGTTTTGTCATGACGCGGCTCATAAATTGATACTATCAAAACAGTATTAAATAGCGCGTACGTTATGAATAAGCAAAAAATATATCAACGCATGAATCACAGGCTACTCATACATATATATACGTATATATCATGTAATTGTAGTATTCTAAATAACTCCCCATCCGGAATTGCAATTTACGTAGTTACAGTTCGGATTCAAGATTTAAAATGAATAATTAATACACCATGCAAATTGTGCAGACTGTGCAGACTGAATTATTATATGTACACTGTATATTGCAGTTTATCATAAAATTTGATAATTTAAACATTTAAAGTGCTTTTCATCCACGGTAACTCTTAGTTAATGTCGCCTTGTCTTGTTGATCTTTTTTATATTCTATTGACTTTTTTTTTCTCTTTTTAAAATTGTTTATCCGGAGTCATGACCACGGTAACTTTCCTGTGTCCTTTATTTTATACCGTATGGGTTTCTTCAAAGAAATATCTAAATTTATGTAAAATCCAGTTAAAATATTATGATTTTTCCAATATTAATGTGAAATAAAAAAGAGTTAATTCATTTTTTATTCTATTTTCCGAAGAAATCTTCGGAACTCATTATAAATAGAATAGAGTATGACCGTAAAGGCATATTTGCTCCAAACGAACGATATTTTAGACATTTTTATAGGGTGTAAGATTAGTATATATATTCTGTCTCTTTCTTATACTTAGAGCGCATGTATAAAGTCCCTTTATAAACGATTGACATTAAAAGAAAACAAATTGAAATATGTTGTTTTTTTTTTATTCTGAAAAAGTTATTTTATAAAAATTAATGTGCTGAGCATGTATACATGTAAACAGTGATCGCCAGTCTTGACGTTACAGTTACGTCGTACGACAGCCCTAACCCTGTCGTAGAGCTGCGACATTTTTTACGACGTCGTAGGCTACGACAAACGTTAATAAAACGGTCTTAACGTTCTGCGACATGTCTGCGACAAAAAACTAGCCTACGACATGTCGTAGAGCGTTAATAAAACGGCCCCCAGGTTCATAGGCCGGGAGCTCGTAGAAAATTCTCTTTACGCAACCAAAATCGCTAATGCACCCAATCTAAATAGCACAGTCATGAACAGTTCGCGTAAGCAATGCACATTAACAGTGTGTGCCTAGAAAGCCAAAATGTCAAAGAAGTAATATATAAGCATGATATATAACATCTCATAAATATGGATTAATCTAGCTTTATTCAACTGATGATTTATGATTTAGCACTGCTTTGTTTTTCGCATAATGTGTTTATGCCTGAAAGCAATGAAAGGAATTTTATTTAAGAGTTGGATTACAGGATTACATCATTGATCGTATACTATGTTAGACATTTTTTACATTAGACTCAAAGAATTAAAGGTTACAATAAAAATATTACAACGTCATTAACCTTACTTCATTTTAAGAAACTTAAATATCATATTTCTATATCAAACGGTGTTTATGCAATAGAAAAGGGGTTTTATTACGATGTTGTCGAAATAGTAAACGATTGAAGTAATATCAAACCTTCCCTGCTTACTAATCATATAAACATAAAATCTTGACTAATTGAATGCAATACCTGATCTAATATTTTCGAGGTAAGTAAAACGTGCCCTAATATCTGTAAAATTATATCCACATTTTTATTACGTTTTATTTTAATTTCACAATAATACAATATAATACTTTTGTATCAGTGCCTATAATCTGAGTAACAACAGAAAATGCTTTGCATTCATTTTATTTCTTATAAATTGGAAAGATCATTTGCATTAAACTTCATGATCATACAAAAAATGAAAGTGACGTTCAAAAATATTGTGATAGGGGAAGATAAATTTATTACGAGTATGATATATTCTTATCTCGAGGAGACATTGACAGACAATGGTACTAATGTACTTGACTGATATAACGTCTGCAGATGCTTAACAAATGTATGAGGTCATACTACAACAAATAAAAGACATTCCGTGATTAAGTAGGAAATTGGTTAACTATAAAATTGATAGTACAGGCCAGATACAATTGAAATACCCCTTGATATATTTTGCAGTACTTAATACTTCAACCTTTTTTGATACGTCTACAATTATTGTGATCCCTGGCATGTACAAGGTTTGTCGGACCGTATATGTCACACGTGTGGGACATATTCAGCCGAATTAATCACAGCTGTGTTTATGTGCCATATATGTTTCTGCAACTTGGTAGTAAATGCCTGACTGTATATGTATACACCTTTTACACAATTAACTAACATTATCATCGCCATTTTAACCTACCTTCATCAACGTTTATAAGACATCATCATCAACATCATCAACAGCAACATCATTATTTTCAATGAGTCGAAATCGTGTGCGCCATATTTTGAACATTATTATACAATTATTGACTAGTGTGCCATTGAATACGATGTGGTATTCACCGGCAGATGACATATTGACCGAGGCGATAGCCAAAGTCAATTTGACTTTCTGCCGGTGAATATCACCATCATATTCAATAGCACATTAGTCAATAACTGTTTTATTATATGAAAATGCTATCAGAATTTAAAAAAAAGAGTACAACTTTATACATGTACAATTTTGCCTGTTTCGTTGAAGCTTGGGAAAAAGACGCACGTGAAAGGCGTACAACAACTTTGCAACGCTGCGCATACAAAGGTAATTAAAGTTTATACTCATCATTGCGGTGTTACCTTTAACTGTAATTGTAAAGTAATGATATTTTAATCGAGAAATATACCATAAAGAAATAAACGCAACAATTATATTTAAATATCATTCTTTAAATATGACTCTCAGCCTATTGTTAGACTTAGAAAATCCAATACAACCAGTGAATATGATACCACACCAAGCGAATATGATTCTGTAAAAAGTTCTGTTGACTACTGTTTGGGCCAATGAGATTGCAGCTATATTGAGATCATATAATAATATTATGTTTTGACTTGAAGACAACATATCGACTTTGTATGCCCTCACTCTGAGGCGAAGGAGGGATTTAAACGTTTTACTTGTCCGTGCACCTGTGCCTGAATATGTGTCTTTGTCCGTCCTAGGGTCTTTGATAATCCATAAATACTTACGTTAGGGGTCATGAAATATTACATGAACGTTGGTCAGCATAACTTTATGGTACATCTGGGATTTCGCATGTCAATTCGGGCAGTCATACCAGAGTAATTACCCTTGACATAGTAAAATCGGAAAATGTCAACTTGTGTCGCGTGTAGCATCAACAATATTTTAACTAGGATCATGGTCATGAAACTTGAAAATATTTCTTACGCGCACAAGGCGTGATTTTGACATTTACCTTACAAAAGCCGTGATAGCATTAAATAATTTAAAAAAAAATTGATTATTTACGCCGTAATTTAGATATAAGCAAAATCAACACTTTTTAATCACGAAAAGAACGAGTTTTGAACATTGTCGTAAATCATTTCTTTCACGATCCAAACCAGATGTATAATTTTACAATGTCCGTGAAGTATGCGGGCTAATGGGCTAGCACTCTAGCGGTCTAACAGTATGAACTGAGCGGGATAGCAGTTTAGCGGGCTAACAGTGTGAACATGGCGGGATAGCAGCCTAGCGGGCTAACAGTGTGAACTGGGCGGGCTAACAGTCTAGCGGGCTTACAGTGTGAACTGGGCGGGCTAGCAGTCTAGCGGGCTAACAGTGTGAACTTGGCGGGCTAGCAGTCTAGCGGGCTAGCAGTGTGAACTGGGTGGGCTGGCGGGCCAGCGGGATAAAATCTAAAACTTTATAGATTGAACATAAAAATGTTATGATACATTACCTGACAGTGTGAAGTGGACGGGCTAACAGTCTAGCGGGATAGCAGTGTGAATTGGGCGGGCTGGCGGGCCAGCGGGCTAAAATCTTAAACTTTATTGATTGAACATAAAAACGTTATGATACATTACCTGGCAGTGTAAAATGGGCGGGCTAGCAGTGTAGCGGGCTAGCAGCGTAAACTAAGCGGACTGGCGGGCCAGCGGGATAAAATCTAATACTTTATTGCTTCAACATAAAACCTCGTGATACATTTCCTAACAGTGTGAATAGGACAGACTGACAGTGTAGCGGGCTAGCAGTGTGAACTGTGCGGGCTGGCGGGAAAGCGGTCTAAAATCTAAAACTTTATTGATTGAACATAGAAATGTTATGATACATTACCTGGCAGTGTGTTATGATACATTACCTGCAGTGTGAAGTGGGCGGGCTAACAGTGTAGCGGGCTAGTAGTGTGAAATGGGCGGGCTGGCTGGTCAGCGGGTTAAAATCTAAAACTTTATTGATTGAACTTAAAAATATTATGATACATTACCTGGCAGTGTGAAGTGGGCGGGATAGCAGTGTAGCGGGATAGCAGTGTGAACTGGGCTGGCTAGCGGGCCAGCGGGCTAAAATCTAAAACTTTATTGATTGAAAATAAAAACGTTATGATGCATTACCTGGCAGTGTGAAATGGGCGGGCTAGCAGTGTAGCGGGCTAGCAGTGTGAACTGGGCGGGCTGGCGGGCCAGCGGGCTTTAAACTAAAACTTTATTGATTCAATATTTAAACCGCATAATACATTTCCTAGCAGTATGAATTGGACGGGCTGACAGTGTAGCGGGCTAGGAGTGTGAACTGGGCGGGCTGGCGGGCCAACGGATAAAAATCTAAAACTTTATTGATTCAACAATAAAACCCTATGATACATTTCCTAACAGTGTGAATTGGACGGGCTGACAGTGTAGCGGGATAGCAGTGTGAACTGGGCGGGCTGGCGGGCCAACGGGTTAAAATCTAAAACTTTATTGATTCAATATTAAATCCCAATGATACATTTCCTAACAGTGTGAATTGGACGGGCTGACAGTGTAGCGGGCTAGTAGTGTGAATCGGACGGGCTGACAGTGTATCGGGCTAGCTGTGTGAACTGGGCGGGCTGGCGGGCCAGCGGACTAAAATTTAAAACTTTATTGATTCAACAATAAAACCCTATGGTACATTTCCTAACAGTGTGAATTGGACGGGCTGACAGTGTAGCGGGATAGCAGTGTGAACTGGGCGGGCTGGCGGGCCAACGGGTTAAAATCTAAAACTTTATTGATTCAATATCAAATCCCAATGATACATTTCCTAACAGTGTGAATTGGACGGGCTGACAGTGTAGCGGGCTAGCAGTGTGAATCGGACGGGCTGACATTGTATCGGGCTAGCAGTGTGAACTGGGCGGGTTGGCGGGCCAGCGGGCTAAAATTTAAAACTTTATTGATTGAACATAAAAATGTTATGATACATTACCTGGCAGTGTGAAGTGGGCGGGCTAACAGTGTAGCGGGCTAGCAGTGTAAACTGGGCGGGTTGGCGGGCCAGCAGGCTAAAATCTAAAACTTTACTGATTGAACATAAAAAACGTTATCATAATGATACATTTCCTGGCAGTGTGAAGTGGGCAGGCTAGCAGTGTAGCGTGCTAGCAGTGTGAACTGGGGCGGGCTGGCGGGCTAGCAGTGTGAACTGGGCGGGCTGGCGGGTCAGCGGGCTAAAATCTAAAACTTTATTGATTGAACATTAAAACCTCATGATACATTTCTTAGCAGTGTGAATTGGACGGGCTGACAGTGTAGCGGGCTAGCAGTGTGAACTGGGCGGGATGGTGGGCCAACGGGTTTAAATCTAAAACTTTATTGATTGAACATAAAAACGTTATGATACATTACCTTGCAGTATGAAGTGGGCGGGCTAATAGTGTAGCGGGCTAGCAGTGTGAACTGGGCGGGCTGGCGGGCCAGAGGGCTAAAATCTAATACTTTATTGATTCAACATTTAAACCCCATGATAGATTTCCTAACAGTGTGAATTGGACGGACTGACAGTGTAGCGGGCTAGCAGTGTGAACTTGGCGGGATGGCGGGCCAGCGGGCTAAAATCTAAAACTTTATTGATTGAACATTAAATGTTATAATACATTACCTGGCAGTGTGAAGTGGGCGGGCTGACAGTGTAGCGGGCTAGCAGTGTGAACTGGGCGGGCTGGCGGGCCAGCGGGCTAATATCTAAAACTTCACTGATTCAACATGAAAACGTTATGATACATTACCTGGAAGTGTGAAATGGGCGAGCTAACAGTGTAGCGGGCTGGCAGTGTGACCTGGGCTGGCTGGCGGGCCAGCGGGAAAACTTTAATATTTAATTCAATCACATTAAAAACACATGATACATTTCCTAGCAGTGTGAAGTGGGCGGGCTTACAGTAAAGTGGGCTAGCAGTGTGAACTGGACGGGCTGGCGGGCCAGCGGGTTAAAATTTAAAACTTAACTACATGTAATTGAACATGAGAACGTTATAATACATTACCGGGCAGTGTGAAGTGGGCGGGCTGACAGTGTGGCGGGCTAGCAGTGTGACCTGGGCGGGCTGGCGGGTCAGCGGGATAAACTTTAATACTTAATTGAATCTACATAAAAGCCACATTATTCATTTCCTAGCTGTGTGAACTAGGCGGGCTTACAGTGTAGCGGGCTCGGAGTGAACTGGGCGGGCTGGCGGGCCAGCGTGCTAAACTCTAATACTTAATTGAATCAAATTAAAACCTCATGATAAATTTCCTAGCAGTGTGAAGTGGGCGGGCTAACAGTGTAGCGGGCTAGCAGTGTGAACTGGGCGGGGCTGGCGGGCCAGCGGGATAAACTCTAAAACTTTAATGAATGAATATGAAAACGTTATGATACATTCCCTGGCAGTGTGAAATGGACGGGCTAACAGTGTGGCGGGCTAGCAGTGTGAACTCGGCGGGCTGGCGGGCCAGCGGGCTAAATTTTATAACTTTATTGAATCAACATTAAAACCATTTGATTCATTTCCTAGCAGTGTGAAGTGGGCGGGCTGACAATGTAGCGGGCTAGCAGTGTGAACTGGGCGGGCTGGCGTGGCAGCGGGCTAAACTTTAAACTTAATTGAATCAACATAAAAACCTTATGATACATTTTCTAGCAGTATAAGCTCGGTGAACTTACAGTGTAGCGTGTTAGCAGTCTAGTGGTCTATATTCCATACTTAATTATTTTAACACTAAAGCGTTATGATGCATGTGTTAGCAGTGTGAACTCGGCGGGCTAACAATGCTTGTTTCATATAGTATACACGATCCTTGAGAGTACACTCAGTATTGATATTTAAGTGATGCATGGTATACAGAAAAAAACGATATTAACTAAAACAGAAAAAAAAAACACTACAACATAAGATTTTAGTAGTATGGCAGTTGAATGTAGAACCTCATGTAGTGAAGCAGAAGATGCACCAGAGGTACATACAAAGGTGTATACTTCGTGCAATGACAGAAGCTTGTCCATAAGCATAAGGACATCTAGGAATCTAGCGATTTATTTAGGAGCGGATCTGTGGTCTGGTGGTTAAATACATACATTTGTATATATAATCAAGGGGTTTGAGTTCGATCCCCCGTTCCTCCCTAACATTACCAACAGTCTTTTTGATGGGACTTTAAAGCGAGGTCCCGTGTATCGGTACATTACACCTGACACTTAAAAGATCCAGGTATGCTTCTGAAATGGGCCATCTTCTGTACTTCCTGCACTATATTACGAATGTCAAATTGTGAAAAACCACAAAGCGACGGCATACTTATACCGACAGATGTATCATCAGAGTTTCCTCACTATGTGGGGATTTTACATGCAATTGGCTGGGCTTGAAGTATAACAGTTTTGGTTTCAGTACTTCATGGAGCAATTGCTGTGTGATATTTTATAGATATATTTTGCGAGTAAAATACAAATCGTTAAGAATCGCTCAATACAAATCGTATGCAAAAGTTTCTGAAATGTGGTAAGACTATTAACATCTCTGGTGTCAATAGATACATTGAATTATAACCAAATCAAAGGCAGGGGCGTAGCTAGCGTTACGCACCTACGCACGTGCGTAACATTGATCCAGGAAAACGAAAACTCAAATTTACGAAAAACGGTGAGAAAACTAAAGGGTATAGACGTGGGTGGTGTTGGAGTGTTTTGAGGCATGGTTCCAACATTTATATAAATCTAGCTCTAATTATATCATTGATTCGAATATAGATATACATCGGTAGATCTAATAAGTTCCAATAATAATATAACGTAAAGAGTATTAATCCATAAAGAACTACATGAAGCATAATACGGTTCTAACGGAGGTAATGCTTGCTCGAAATACACTTCGTCCGACATACAGAACGAGTTACTGTATGTGGCAAGATTAACAGCAAAACAATTGTGGAGACCTGCAACGCCGCTCCATTCTTTGGCTGTAACGCCGACGAGGCCAATGATGCGGCGCCCATGGAGCAAATAGCTAATGTTCTCAGGAACAGATAAACTTTATAGAGTTTCACTGTCCATTAATGTGTTCGTTAAAACGTTTGCATTGGGAGTGCCAGAAAGATCAATCAAACGACGTCGCTTGTTAAAACCACGTTTTATTCTTTCGAGAAAACGGACAATTATGCCTCAGAAATGAATATATTGTTACTTTTTTAAGAAGGAGAAACATGATCAAGATCAAGTTTTAAAGCTGCACGCCTCCAAATGAGCAAAACTATTTCGATAAAATCAAACCTGAGAAAAGTGTACATGCAGTAAGATTTTAGGAAAGGTATACAGTAAAGATTCAAAATTCTAGTAAAACTTTACATGTAATGTGCTATTAATGACCGAATTTTTAAGTATGTATAACTAAAATTTAATGTTATTGCGTTACGAACGCAGTAAGGGCTATTTTTGCATATTTTGACCTGTTTATAGTAATTTACATAGGTTGTAAGTGGCATTGATAATGTCTAAATTGCATTATTTTGGTAACTTTACAATATTAAAGCGTTAAATACATTTTCAAATTTTCATGAAATTTACTAGTAGCATGAATTTGGAGGTGTGCTGCTTTAAAACATTTAAATAATAGTTTCAGAGCTTGTTAAATGCTTCTAACGAAGAAAGTAGCGCTTAATGCGAAACTATTTGTCATAAAAGTAGCAAAATGTAAACAAAGTAGTATTTTGACTTCCATACAAAATACTAAATCCCTTTAACTGTTACACAGTAGTAATCGCAAAAAATGCACAAGAAGAAAAATATGTACCTATATAACAGTAAAAACGTTTTTCTTGTGTTTGTTGTCGTTGTTTTCTTTTTCAGTGACGCTCCTAAAGTATAACCTCAAAGGCCCAGTATGCCCCAGAATTCTTTTATTTTTATGTCTCAAAGGCATTTTTTTACTTTTAAGTACTACTCTTTTATAATTTCTTTCATCAGTTACTTATTGGCAAATTATAAAGTCCCACACAAATATATCTGAAAGATGTATCCGTGTGTGATCATTATTAAATTTGATTGAACTCTTTGAAAAAGAAAATTGATATTACTTTTATTTAACTGTATTTATTTATACAAATTTGAATACGATTTATTGTGTAATAAAAATGAAACTTACATAAGTTGGCATGACTTAAAAATATCTTAAACTCTCATCAAAGGTTTGCAACTTTTTCTTTTAATCGTTTTACATCATATTTTTACATCAATGACAACTCATGTGAGAGCCTATACATGTTATGTATATATCATAGTATCTGTAATAATAAGATAATTTTCTATGCGTTTTATTGTAATGGCATTATGTATGTCGACTCTCTTATAAATTAAAAAAGGGGGAAAAAAACAAACAAATAACAAAAATTTACTGTATATATAAAAAAATGAGTATGCTAGATATCACACTGAGAAATGAAAATTTGCAATATTTCACAAATGCGAAGGACACTTTTCAGTGTGATATTTAGCATATTAGCCTAAAAAGAAATCAGTTTGCCGTATAAGAAAATGACGGCCATGAACGACCGTTTTCATCAAAGCTCGAGAAACAGAGGTGATACCAGAAGTTCGACTGCTACGAGAACATTGAGCAGACAAAAGTAATTTAAGATAATACTCATCGCTACGTAGTAACTGATAACATTTTTAGATTTTAGTAAGTAACGATATTTCAATGGAGAAAAAACAATCTAAAAATGAAGAAAACACATTATTTTCTGTAAATCGGTGCGAGACTTCACTGTTGCAGTCTCCGTTTATTATAGAATCTGGGCTGTTAGATATACCGACAGAGTTTTATCCAAATGTTAACAAGTGTCTGCATTTCCTTCCAGCAATGCCAGTGCTGATCGTTCATTCATCAGCTGGAAAAGGCTAAAGACTTTCTAGCGCTCAAAGATGACCACTGGTCATCTCTCTGGCTTAGGACTTTTGCAGATCCATAGAGACAGGGTGATCTAGGCTGACGTTGTTGTAGATAAATTTGTGTTTGTCACTTTTATATGCTGACTAGTAAAAGCGTACACGTCATTTGTTTGCGTCTGTTTATTCAATGTATATCCTTATATAACGTTTATCAAATACCTTGAAATATTATTATACGACCTAGCAATTATATCTAAGACGTCACATATTAACACAACTCATATCATTACATAAAATGTTCTTATAATGATAATATTTAATTCCTTCTGACTTCAATTTGTAATTTTATGGACCTCAATCGGCATGAAAATGCATAATTTTAACATGAGCTTCCGGGGGCTTCGCAGCATAGGTTCTATAAAATTGAAAATATAATACGATAACAAACTCGTATTTTCTTGTATTTTCTTGCCAACGCCCGTATTGAAAAAATGAAAATCAGAATTCTGATCACAGAGAAGCAACTGTTGCCATCGGCGCAGAAACTTTTTATTAATAAAAAGACGACAAAAACTCTTATGGTTGATATTTTATTTTTAACCCTTAATGACGTTTTCGGGAGTTTTCATATAGGCATATAGGCAAAATTAAAACTGTTCAATAAAATTTCTTTAAACTTGGCATGTTGTTAAAATATGAAAACAGAAACATATTTAGCAAAAAGAATTTTGGGTCACCGTTCTCGTTTTTGAGTTATATCAATAGGCGACAAAAAGAGCCGGTTGATCAGGTTCCACAATGTTCGGTGCCTGGACAGTAGAATCATACTAGTTGGGCAGTAAACAGTGTAGATTCTTGGCAGACGGCGCAAATGCGCACCGACTGATGTGGATCTACGATGTTCGCAAAGGCTGTGTTTACTCGGTCAAAGCACTTAAATTAAGTGTAAAGGATTAGGAGTTTTAAAAATGTCTACATTTTGCTATTAAAACAAAAGATGCCAGTTCCATAACCATCCCTGGTTGGTTGAGACCATGGTTTAAATTTAATACGGAATATTTGACAGGAGTGACCCCAGAAAAATCTCTGCCCCTGGACTGAGAGTCCGGTATATTAACCAGTTCGCCAGAAGTTGGCTCGAGTACAAAGGTTTTGGTTTAAATCCTTTTGTAAGTCGATAACTGTGCCTGTTTCTTTGCCATGATGAAAAAACGCCGACTTCAGTTAATGAATCATGAACACGCCAGCCCTCCCACTTCACACTTCTTAGAAATGTATCATGAGGTTTTCATATTGTCACATTTCTAAGAAATATATATCATCAGGTTTTCATGTTGATACAATTAAGTATTAAAGTTTAGCTCGCTGGCCCGCAAGCCCGCCCAGTTCACACTGCTAGTCTGCTACACTGTTAGCCCGCCCACTTCACACTGCCAGGTAATGTATCATAACGTTTTTATGTTCAATCAATAAAGTTTTAGATTTTAGCCCGCTGGCCCGCCAAGTTCACACTGCTAGCCCGCCCACTTCACACTGCTAGTAAATGTATCATAACGTTTTTATGTTGAATCAATAAAGTTTTAGATTTTAGCCCGCTGGCCCGCCAGCCCGCCCAGTTCACACTGCTAGCCCGCTACACTGTCAGCCCGTCCTATTCACACTGTTAGGAAATGTATCATGAGGTTTTAATGTTGAATCAATAAAATTTTAGATTTTAGCCCGCTGGCCCGCCAGCCCGCCCAGTTCACACTGCTAGCCCGCTACACTGCTAGCCCGCTACACTGCTAGCCCGCCCACTTCACACTGCCAGGTAATGTATCATAACGTTTTTATGTTGAATCAATAAAGTTTTAGAGTTTAGCCCGCTGGTCCGCCAGCCCGCCCAGTTCACACTGCTAGCCCGCTACACTGTCAGCCCGTCCAATTCACATTGCTAGGTTATGTATCATAACATTTTTATGTTCAATCAATAAAGTTTTAAATTTTAGCCCGCTGGCCCACCAGCCCGCCCAGTTTTCACTGTTAACCCGCTACACTGTTAGCCCGCCTAGTTCACACTGCCAGGTAATGTATCATAATATTTTTATGTTCAATCAATAAAGTTTTAGATTTTAACCCGCTGGCCCGCCAGCCCCCCCCCCCCAGTCCACACTGCTTACCCGCTACACTGCTTTAGTCCGCCCATTTCACACTGCTAGCCCCGCTACACTGTTAGCCCGCCCACTTCACACTGCTAGGAAATGTATCTTAACGTTTTTATGTTCAATCAATAAAGTTTTAGATTTAAGCCCGCTGGCCCGCCAGCCCGCACAGTTCACACTGTTATCACGCTACACTGTCAGCCCGTCCTATTCACACTATTAGGAAATATATCATGAGGTTTTAATGTTGAATCAATAAAGTTTTAGATTTCATCCCGCTGTACCGCTGGCTCGCCAGCCCGCCCAGTTCACACTGCTAGCCCGCTACACTGCTAGCCCGCCCACTTCACACTGCCAGGTAATGTACATCATAACGTTTTTATGTTCAATCAATAAAGTTTTAGATTTCAGCCCGCTGGCCCACAAGACCGCTCAGTTCACACTGCTAGCCCGGTACACTGTTAGCCTGCCCTTTTCACACTGCCAGGTAATGTATCGTAACGTTTTTAAGTTCAATCAATAAAGTTTTAAATTTCAGCCCGTTGGCCCGCCAGCCCGTCCAGTTCACACTGCTAGCCCGCTACACTGTCAGCCCGTCTAACTACACTGCTAAGAAATGTATCATGAGGTTTTAATGTTGAATCAATAAAGTTTAAGATTTTAGCCTGCTGGCCCGCCAGCCCGCCCAGTTCACACTGCTAGCCCGCTACACTGTCAGCCCGTCCAATTCACACTGCAAGGAAATGTATCATGACGTTTTTATGTTCAATCAATAAAGTTTTAGATTTTAGCTCGCTGACCCTCCAGCCCGCCCAGGTCACACTGCTAGCCCGCCCACTTCACACTGCCAGGTAATGTACCATAACGCTTTTATGTTCAATCAATAAAGTTTTAGAATTTAGCCTGCTGCCCGCCAGCCCGCCCAGTTCACACTGCCAGCCCGCCCAGTTCACACTGCTAGCCCGCTACACTGTCAGCCCGTCCAATTCACACTGCTAGGAAATGTATCATAACATTTTTATGTTCAATCATTAAAGTTTTAGATTTTAGCCCGCTGGCCCGCCAGCCCGCCAAGCTCACACTGCTAGACCGCTACACTGTTAACCCGCCAGTTCACACTGCCAGGAAATGTATCATAACATTTTTATGTTCAATCAATAAAGTTTTAGATTTAGCCCTCTGACCCGCCAGCCCGTCAAGTTCACACTGCTAGCCCGCTACACTGTTAGCCCGCCCAGTTCACACTGCTAGCCCGCTTCACTGCTAGCCAGCCCACTTCACACTGCCAGGTAATGTATCATAAACGTTTTTATGTTCAATCAATAAAAGTTTTAGATTTTAGCCCGCTGGCCGCCAGCACGTCGAGTTCACACTACTAGCCCGCTACACTGCTAGCCTGCCCACTTCACACTGCCAGGTAATATATCATAACGTTTTTTATGTTCAATCTATAAAGTTTTAGATTTTAGCCTGCTGGCCCGACAGCCCGCCCAATTTACACTGCTAGTCCGCTACACTGTCAGCCCGTCCAATTCACATTGCTAGGAAATGTATCATAATGTTTTTATGTTCAAATCAATTAAGTTTTAGATTTTATCCCGCTGGCCCGCTAGCCCACCCAGTTCACACTGTTAGCCCACTACACTGTCAACCCGTCCTATTCACACTGTAAGGAAATGTATCATGAGGTTTAATGTAAATCAATAAAGTTTCAGATTTTAGCCCGCTGGTCCGCTGGCCCGCAAGCCCGTTCACACTGCTATCCCGCTTCACTGCTAGCTCGCCCACTTCACACTGCCAGGTAATGTATCATAACGTTTTTATGTTCAATCATAAAGTTTTAGATTTTAGCCCGCTGGCCCGCCAGCCCGCCCAGTTCACACTGCTATCCCGCTACACTGTTAGCCTGCCCACTTCACACTGCCAGGTAATGTATCGTAACGTTTTTATGTTCAATGAATAAAGTTTTAGATTTAAGGCCGTTGGCCCCTTGGCCCGCCAGCCCGCCCAGTTCACACTGCCAGGTAATGTATCATAACGTTTTCATGTTGAATCAATAAAGTTTTAGAGTTTTTACCCGCTGGCCCGCCAGCCCGCCCAGTTCACACTGTTAGCCCGCTACACTGTCAGCCCGTCCAATTCACACTGCTAGGAAATGTATCATGAGGTTTTAATGTTGAATCAATAAAGTTTTAGATTTTAGCCCGCTGGCCCTCCAGCCCGCCCAGTTCACACTGCTAGCCCGCTACACTACTAGCCCGCCCACTTCACACTGCCAGGTAATGTATCATAACGTTTTATGTTCAATCAATAAAGTTTTAGACTTTAGCCTGCTGGCCGCCAGCCCGCCCAGTTCACACTGCTACCCCGCTACATTGTCAGCCCGTCGAATTCACACTGCTAGGTAATGTATCATAACATTTTTATGTTCAATCAATAAAGTTTAAGATTTTAGCCCGCTGGCCCGCCAGCCCGACCAGTTCACACTGCTATCCCGCTACACTGTTAGCCCGCCCACTCCACATTGCCAGGTAATGTATCATAACATTTTTATGTTCAATCAATATAAAGTTTTAAAATTTTAGCCGCTGGCCCGCCAGCCCGCCCAGTTCACACTGCTAGCCCGCTACACTGTTAGCCCGCCCAGTTCATACTGCCAGGTAATGTATCATAACATTTTTATGTTCAATCAATAAAGTTTTAGATGTTAGCCCGCTGGCCTGCCAGCCCGCCCAGTTCACACTGTTATCCCGGTTCACTGCTAGCCTGCCCAGTTCACCACTGTTAACCCGCTTGACTGCTAGCCCGCCCAGTTCACACTGTTAACCCGCTAGACTGCTAGCCCGCCCAGTTCACACTGTTAGCCCGCCAGACTGTCAGCCCGTTTGCCCGCGTACTTCACGAACATAATTTTACAGTGGTTTGCACAACGGGAGATAGTAAAAAAGGTAAAAAGTGAAGGTCTTGTTTATTATAGTGTCACCCCTACTGAAAAGGCCAGCAATTTCTGACTTATGAGACACCTTTTGCTTGCATACCATGCACCTCCGAACTCCTAACACTATGTCAGGCGCCAGGCGGATAAAAATCGGTAACCATTCATTTTAATTACCTGGCGGTAGCGGTCATTTCGGAACGAGTCTCACAAGAAACATTAATTCTTCAATAAACACCCTGTGCAATTCCAACCTTCGACCTCTCGATCCGGATTTATCGTTAGGGATAGTTCCTTATGTTGCTGGTGCTTTATGTAGTCCCTGACTATAGCGGCCATTTAGCCCTACATTATGCAGGATTTCTTCTTCTTTTTTTTCTAAAAATTAACAGCAATGTGTTTTTTCTTCAAATTGTTGCATAAAATATATATGACCATAAATATATAATTATTATATGTGACTGACAAAGTAAGACAAAATTCTGTCTGTACTTTAAGTTAGCTTACACCACTAAATCGGTAAATCGGTACACTATTCACTTCTCCCGTATTCATTATGAGTGCAATGTTTTAGTTTTCAAAAAAATATTCTTATGTAAGTTTTACATACATAATATCAGATTAAATTCTTTCTGCAAAAATTATAAACATTTGATTTAAAATTATATTTATAAAATGATCATGACCTTTTACAATATTTGCATTGTTCAATAAATTTGTCAGTGTAGAAATGGCTTTCGCATGAACGCACAAAAAGTAGGACGTTTAATTGCACATTCAACTGCAATTGTTATTGTAAAATTTCATCGGAATAGGAAGTGAAAAGCAAAACTGTTTGTTTAACCTAGTTTAGATAATTATATTATCTGTTCAAGTTCAAATTTTAAAGGATATCCATGTAAGTACTTTATCATATTTTTCGTGTTGTATATTATGTAAAATTCATATTATGTAATGAATGCTGTTTTTTAAATTCATAAAACATCGAACATGTATATATTAGATTTAGCGTACTTGTTTGTGATTCAATATTGATTTGTTTTCAAATGAAACCGGTATTATTCTTATATCTTTGTTTGATTGTGTATTTCAGTAAATGAGCAAACTTATTCTATGGCAGTTTAGTTGTTGTTGTTATGCTCTTGAATATGTAGTCATTTTGTTCCAGACAGAAGTATATTTTAGACGTTGCACTGCTGTTTTAGTTTTTAACAAAATTGCCATTGTAATCATATGTATATTGATGATTACATCGTAAATATAGTGCACGCTTATTAAGACTAGTGTAGCGTTAAATGATTTTCGTTATTATACCCCCACCACAAAATGTGTGTTTAGGGGGGGGGAGGGGGCTATAATGGATTCGGTTAGTCGCGTCGGTCGGTCCGTACGTCCGTCCGTCTCCATTTTCGTGTCCGCTCTATTAATCCTATACCAATTGAAGGATTTTCTTCAAACTTGGCTCAAATGTTCATCCAACTAGGGGATGTGCATGTCGAACCCTTGTTGCCAGTGAGTCAGCTCAAGGTCAAATCAAAATTGAAGGTCAAATATAAATCAATCAAATATTAGACAGAATGTTGTGTCCGCTGTGTTAGTCCTTCAATAATTGAAAGATTTTATTCAATCTTGGCTCAAATATTCACCTCAACAAGATTATCTGTAGAACCCATGTTACCCCTTTGCCGGATTAAGGTCAAGGTCACACTTGAAGGTAAATAATTGACTAAGAAAATTTTAGCATGTATTTGAATGTTTCTGAAAGAAAAAATGTTTTTGCTTGGAACTTTAAATATATGTAAATGTCACCATTTAGATATGCAGGTCAAGTTTTATAACTCTGTATTACATTTTGACAAAGTTATGCCCCTTTTTAAGTCTTCAAATTTGCATACGCTCTATAAATCCTTTACTAATAGAAGAATTTTCTTTAAACTCAAATGTTAACCTCAACAAGGTTATCTGCAAAAACTCTACAATGGCATTGAATTATGACACAAGTTATGCCTCTTTTAGGCTTAGAAATGTTCTGATATAACCATAAATACTTAACTGTTCTAAAACTAGAACAGACATTCACTTGAAACTATATAATACATAAACGGTCACAAGTAAGCTCAGTATGCAAAGTTTTTCCACTGTTAATTACATTTTAACATAATTATGCTTTTTAACTCTTGTTTGTTTTAGTACATTGGGAAAATGAAAGTTTTTTGTAACTGTTTCGAACCTGATTTGCCAATATATATTTATACTATTACCTGTACAATTTGTTTTTTTTTTTCACCAGAGATCATTACTTTTTGTGTGTATGTACTTGTGCTACAAAAGTTATTCCCTTAACCGCCTTTCAAAGTCGTCTTCTGTCAAGGACATTGGTAGGGTATGAATTGCATTCAGCGACAGTTCTAGTTTAAAGTTTAAACAATTTGTAAGCCAGAGCGATGAGGTATTGAAACATTAATCGCATTTTTCGACCCTATCCGTCAATCTTAAGACAGGGACCTTGAAACAATAGTAAGAATAAACAAAATAAGTACGGTTTTAGGTCTAACCTACACTAAGAAACTAACAATGAAAACAAAGATCAATTTAATGCTGGGAGCTTTATACTTCTTATATTGAAAAAAGTCTACCTAAATTAAGTAAATTTACACATAAAAAAAGAATAATGTTTAGATTCCTTTTATAATGGTTGTATAACCGTAAGTACAAAATGTTTACATGTTGATATTTTTTTCAGGTTTGGTAATAATTGCCTATCAGTGGGCATTTTTTAAATTATGATTGTCAGACACTTTTCATAATCATTACTTTTAGTGAAATAGGCTTCTTTTCCCTTTGGATGACAAATATATACATTCTTTATACATTATCAAATATTACACATTGAATTTTATTTTTGTTTGTATCGAAAACTACGTAGTAAAAACTGCGTTTAATACGTATTATATCCGAGGTTTTTAATAAATAAAACCCGAGGCGTTCCGATTGTTGAAGATTCCTTACTTTAAAAAAAAACCTGAAACAATTGGAAGCATTTTATTTCTATAACTGTATGTTTCAGGTAGAAGAAAATCCAAAGGCTTCCAAATGTAAAATTTTCATTAGGGTTTGTAATGTTTGAATCAAATTAGTTATTTACCTGGTAGTCGCTGTCGATTGTAAATGTTAACGTAAGGAAGGTTATTAATTGTTTAGATTAAGCAGATAGCTTTCATCTTTCATCAGGCACAAATGGCAACTGATTCGTCAAAAGCAACTCATGTGAAGCGACGGTTAATTGTTACTGCAATTGATATAGGGACAACATTCAGCGGCTGGGCATATTCTACACTTAATGAACCTGAGAAGGTTTATGCAAATCAGACATGGTTTGCTGGCGATGGGTCCCTTGCGTCCCTAAAGACGTCATCTTGTCTTCTCTTTTCACCGGAAAAAGAGTTTAAATATTTTGGTTATGAAGCAGAAACAGAATTTGTACGCCTAGTTGGGGACAATGAGCAGCATGGCTGGTATTATTTTCGAAGATTCAAAATGGCATTGTTTAACGACCAGGCAAGATTTTTTTCAAAACATTTATATTTTAACGTAAACATTTTCTGTCATCTTTGGTCATACAGATCTGTGTTCATATGATAAACAAGATTGTACATAATAAGTCGATCTCAAAGGCTCAAAAACAAGCATTCATAGCATTTATTTAAATACAAAACTTGCTTTATAGACACAGTATCATAAACTATACTCTACATAACAAATGGATCAACCTTTTTGTTTTTGGATTTACAGTAGTTTTTGACCATACCTAATAATTATGCATTAAAAAAACAATGGAATATATATTAAGGAGCCTTAAATTGAAGTTCATGATGTTTAAATCTACACAAACTTTGGAATTCTTTTTGCCTAAAAACATAAAGCAATGAAACTATATAAATGTAAGTCTGGAATATATCAAGAATAAACTTTTTAATATGCGGAACTTTTCTTCTAACAGAAATTGAATCGATATACTACAATCGAGGACATATCAGGAAGAAAAATGCCAGCACTAGTGGTATTTGCTAATGCTATAAAGTTTCTAAAGGACAACTTTACGGAAACAATTCGGAATAGGGTACCTAGTTTAAGAACACTGATGTGACTTACGTTCTAACTGTTCCTGCTATTTGGGATGACATGGCTAAAAGATTTATGCGAGAAGCAGCGGTTGAGGTATTTCTTTATTTTGGATGAATTAGATGCTTTGCGGTGCTGAAGTAGCTTTTTTGTATTTGTAACTTTGTTAAAAGTCTGAGAAACATCAACATTTTTACATGATTTATCTATCAAAATCATAAATAGGTATAATCAATAAAAATTAAAATATTCATTCGTCTGCTGTATTTCATATTGAAACGCTTTGTCATTGAATCGCTCTATTTCTTTATCCTGTTTTTTTCTCTAATGGGTTTCGAGGCGTTGGTGCTTGGTTTGGTAAGGTTTGTATTCAGTAAACGTCATTTTTCCTTGAACACCTATGCTATCATATTTGATGAGTTTAACATGCATAGATAATTAAAATTATAATTGTTAAACATGATTTATTCTAATCGTTTCTCAAATTGTAAAATTAGGTTGTTGATTGTAGAAGACATACACTTTTATGCTCCCGGAAGGCGCTTTGTCCGTCCGTCTTATTCTTGTCCGGGACATAACTTTGAAACAACAAGGTATCAACGTGAAACTTTGTAGGTAGATAGATCTCATTAGGTAGAAGTGATGTGCAAAAGAAACATAACTCTCCCTTACTTTATTTTGGACTTATTTCCCTTTGTTCATTTTTAGACTTTGAGCTTTGACCGAGACATTACTCTAAAACTATAGAGGTACAATGTATAAACATGAAATTTTGTAGGTAGATAGATCTCATTGAGTAGAATGGCAGTGCAAAAATACTTGCCTAAGTTTTGAGTTATTGCCCTTTGTTCATTTTTACACTTTGATCTTTGTCTAGGACATAACTCTAAAACTTTAAGAGATATCAACATGAAACTTTGTAAGTAGTTAGTTCTCCAGTGCAAAAGAACCATAAATCTGTCTTGCCTAATTTGGAGTTTTTAATCCTTTGTTAATATTTTCACTTTTTACTTTGTCCGCGACATAACTCTGAAACCATAAGAGATATCACCATAGGAAACCATAAGAGATATCACCATAGGAATATTGAACTCATTGAATAGAAGTGCTGCTTTGTTTAATTTTGGAGTTATTGCCCTTTGTTCATTTTTTACACTTTGAACTTTGTACTTTTGTCTGTGACATAACTCTGACACTACAAAATATACTTTCCTGTGTCCAGAAGCTATTCGGGGAGCATTACCCGGTTTAACCGGTTCTTGTTTACTGAGGGACAATACGCCATTTATATGTATTGGCACGACAATTTCACGTGAAATGTTACATAACCATCGCATCCACCGCTCTTAGTGAATTTTTAAGGGCGTTAATGTATCTCTGTACTTAAAACTATACGGAGCCAGCAACATTTTAAATCAACAGAGAAAAATAGAATCCTTTAAAAAGAACGCTTTAAACGTCAAAATTCATAATGTTGCGGGCTCTTTAGGTTTAGCCTGTTCATATATGGAAGTGATTACTGCAATCTATCATCCACGCCCCTAACATCCGCTTATTATAAGAATAATTCAACGTTTTCAGCAGTTTACTTGTTTGGACTAAGATTAATTGTTCCCTGTAATAAAAGTTGCGTAACCAATGTACACGTTTTCATTGCAGATGTAAACTTTAATACTCGACAATGTTTTCAAAACGTATTACTGTTCTTGCAATTCAGGCTGGGATTCCAAATGATCAGCTAGTAATAGCACTCGAGCCCGAGGCAGCGTCAGTCTGGTGTCAGGGAATAAAAACAGAAATCCAACGTTGCAATGAAACGAACGCCTTTGGAATTTCAGCTGTGGGCACACGTTATATGATTGTTGATTTAGGAGGTAAAATAGTTTTAAATTGATAAGAATGTAAAGTATAATGCTGATAAAGAAAGAATTATAGTTTCTGAAACAAAAAAAAAACAAAACAATACGAGATGATGTTATAAAACCATTTTGACAGTCTGTATTCCACTATTATATCGATTTCTCGTGTTTCTTGATTTTTCCTATTATCGGCCTGTTATTTTTCATTTCATTAAAGTTTTAGATTTTAGCCCGCTGGCCCGCCAGCCCGCCAAGCTCACACTGCTAGACCGCTACACTGTTAACCCGCCCAGTTCACACTGCCAGGAAATGTATCATAACATTTTTATGTTCAATCAATAAAGTTTTAGATTTTAGCCCTCTGACCCGCCAGCCCGTCAAGTTCACACTGCTAGCCCGCTACACTGTTAGCCCGCCCAGTTCACACTGCTAGCCCGCTTCACTGCTAGCCAGCCCACTTCACACTGCCAGGTAATGTATCATAACGTTTTTATGTTCAATCAATAAAGTTTTAGATTTTAGCCCGCTGGCCCGCCAGCACGTCGAGTTCACACTACTAGCCCGCTACACTGCTAGCCTGCCCACTTCACACTGCCAGGTAATATATCATAACGTTTTTATGTTCAATCTATAAAGTTTTAGATTTTAGCCTGCTGGCCCGACAGCCCGCCCAATTTACACTGCTAGTCCGCTACACTGTCAGCCCGTCCAATTCACATTGCTAGGAAATGTATCATAATGTTTTTATGTTCAATCAATTAAGTTTTAGATTTTATCCCGCTGGCCCGCTAGCCCACCCAGTTCACACTGTTAGCCCACTACACTGTCAACCCGTCCTATTCACACTGTAAGGAAATGTATCATGAGGTTTAATGTAAATCAATAAAGTTTCAGATTTTAGCCCGCTGGTCCGCTGGCCCGCAAGCCCGGTTCACACTGCTATCCCGCTTCACTGCTAGCTCGCCCACTTCACACTGCCAGGTAATGTATCATAACGTTTTTATGTTCAATCAATAAAGTTTTAGATTTTAGCCCGCTGGCCCGCCAGCCCGCCCAGTTCACACTGCTATCCCGCTACACTGTTAGCCTGCCCACTTCACACTGCCAGGTAATGTATCGTAACGTTTTTATGTTCAATGAATAAAGTTTTAGATTTAAGGCCGTTGGCCCCTTGGCCCGCCAGCCCGCCCAGTTCACACTGCCAGGTAATGTATCATAACGTTTTCATGTTGAATCAATAAAGTTTTAGAGTTTTACCCGCTGGCCCGCCAGCCCGCCCAGTTCACACTGTTAGCCCGCTACACTGTCAGCCCGTCCAATTCACACTGCTAGGAAATGTATCATGAGGTTTTAATGTTGAATCAATAAAGTTTTAGATTTTAGCCCGCTGGCCCTCCAGCCCGCCCAGTTCACACTGCTAGCCCGCTACACTACTAGCCCGCCCACTTCACACTGCCAGGTAATGTATCATAACGTTTTTATGTTCAATCAATAAAGTTTTAGACTTTAGCCTGCTGGCCGCCAGCCCGCCCAGTTCACACTGCTACCCCGCTACATTGTCAGCCCGTCGAATTCACACTGCTAGGTAATGTATCATAACATTTTTATGTTCAATCAATAAAGTTTAAGATTTTAGCCCGCTGGCCCGCCAGCCCGACCAGTTCACACTGCTATCCCGCTACACTGTTAGCCCGCCCACTCCACATTGCCAGGTAATGTATCATAACATTTTTATGTTCAATCAATAAAGTTTTAAATTTTAGCCCGCTGGCCCGCCAGCCCGCCCAGTTCACACTGCTAGCCCGCTACACTGTTAGCCCGCCCAGTTCATACTGCCAGGTAATGTATCATAACATTTTTATGTTCAATCAATAAAGTTTTAGATGTTAGCCCGCTGGCCTGCCAGCCCGCCCAGTTCACACTGTTATCCCGGTTCACTGCTAGCCTGCCCAGTTCACACTGTTAACCCGCTTGACTGCTAGCCCGCCCAGTTCACACTGTTAACCCGCTAGACTGCTAGCCCGCCCAGTTCACACTGTTAGCCCGCCAGACTGTCAGCCCGTTTGCCCGCGTACTTCACGAACATAATTTTACAGTGGTTTGCACAACGGGAGATAGTAAAAAGGTAAAAAGTGAAGGTCTTGTTTATTATAGTGTCACCCCTACTGAAAAGGCCAGCAATTTCTGACTTATGAGACACCTTTTGCTTGCATACCATGCACCTCCGAACTCCTAACACTATGTCAGGCGCCAGGCGGATAAAAATCGGTAACCATTCATTTTAATTACCTGGCGGTAGCGGTCATTTCGGAACGAGTCTCACAAGAAACATTAATTCTTCAATAAACACCCTGTGCAATTCCAACCTTCGACCTCTCGATCCGGATTTATCGTTAGGGATAGTTCCTTATGTTGCTGGTGCTTTATGTAGTCCCTGACTATAGCGGCCATTTAGCCCTACATTATGCAGGATTTCTTCTTCTTTTTTTTCTAAAAATTAACAGCAATTTGTTTTTTCTTCAAATTGTTGCATAAAATATATATGACCATAAATATATAATTATTATATGTGACTGACAAAGTAAGACAAAATTCTGTCTGTACTTTAAGTTAGCTTACACCACTAAATCGGTAAATCGGTACACTATTCACTTCTCCCGTATTCATTATGAGTGCAATGTTTTAGTTTTCAAAAAAATATTCTTATGTAAGTTTTACATACATAATATCAGATTAAATTCTTTCTGCAAAAATTATAAACATTTGATTTAAAATTATATTTATAAAATGATCATGACCTTTTACAATATTTGCATTGTTCAATAAATTTGTCATTGTAGAAATGGCTTTCGCATGAACGCACAAAAAGTAGGACGTTTAATTGCACATTCACCTGCAATTGTTATTGTAAAATTTCATCGGAATAGGAAGTGAAAAGCAAAACTGTTTGTTTAACCTAGTTTAGATAATTATATTATCTGTTCAAGTTCAAATTTTAAAGGATATCCATGTAAGTACTTTATCATATTTTTCGTGTTGTATATTATGTAAAATTCATATTATGTAATGAATGCTGTTTTTTTAAATTCATAAAACATCGAACATGTATATATTAGATTTAGCGTACTTGTTTGTGATTCAATATTGATTTGTTTTCAAATGAAACCGGTATTATTCTTATATCTTTGTTTGATTGTGTATTTCAGTAAATGAGCAAACTTATTCTATGGCAGTTTAGTTGTTGTTGTTATGCTCTTGAATATGTAGTCATTTTGTTCCAGACAGAAGTATATTTTAGACGTTGCACTGCTGTTTTAGTTTTTAACAAAATTGCCATTGTAATCATATGTATATTGATGATTACATCGTAAATATAGTGCACGCTTATTAAGACTAGTGTAGCGTTAAATGATTTTCGTTATTATACCCCCACCACAAAATGTGTGTTTAGGGGGGGGAGGGGGCTATAATGGATTCGGTTAGTCGCGTCGGTCGGTCCGTACGTCCGTCCGTCTCCATTTTCGTGTCCGCTCTATTAATCCTATACCAATTGAAGGATTTTCTTCAAACTTGGCTCAAATGTTCATCCAACTAGGGGATGTGCATGTCGAACCCTTGTTGCCAGTGAGTCAGCTCAAGGTCAAATCAAAATTGAAGGTCAAATATAAATCAATCAAATATTAGACAGAATGTTGTGTCCGCTGTGTTAGTCCTTCAATAATTGAAAGATTTTATTCAATCTTGGCTCAAATATTCACCTCAACAAGATTATCTGTAGAACCCATGTTACCCCTTTGCCGGATTAAGGTCAAGGTCACACTTGAAGGTAAATAATTGACTAAGAAAATTTTAGCATGTATTTGAATGTTTCTGAAAGAAAAAAATGTTTTTGCTTGGAACTTTAAATATATGTAAATGTCACCATTTAGATATGCAGGTCAAGTTTTATAACTCTGTATTACATTTTGACAAAGTTATGCCCCTTTTTAAGTCTTCAAATTTGCATACGCTCTATAAATCCTTTACTAATAGAAGAATTTTCTTTAAACTCAAATGTTAACCTCAACAAGGTTATCTGCAAAAACTCTACAATGGCATTGAATTATGACACAAGTTATGCCTCTTTTAGGCTTAGAAATGTTCTGATATAACCATAAATACTTAACTGTTCTAAAACTAGAACAGACATTCACTTGAAACTATATAATACATAAACGGTCACAAGTAAGCTCAGTATGCAAAGTTTTTCCACTGTTAATTACATTTTAACATAATTATGCTTTTTAACTCTTGTTTGTTTTAGTACATTGGGAAAATGAAAGTTTTTTGTAACTGTTTCGAACCTGATTTGCCAATATATATTTATACTATTACCTGTACAATTTGTTTTTTTTTTCACCAGAGATCATTACTTTTTTGTGTATGTACTTGTGCTACAAAAGTTATTCCCTTAACCGCCTTTCAAAGTCGTCTTCTGTCAAGGACATTGGTAGGGTATGAATTGCATTCAGCGACAGTTCTAGTTTAAAGTTAAACAATTTGTAAGCCAGAGCGATGAGGTATTGAAACATTAATCGCATTTTTCGACCCTATCCGTCAATCTTAAGACAGGGACCTTGAAACAATAGTAAGAATAAACAAAATAAGTACGGTTTTTAGGTCTAACCTACACTAAGAAACTAACAATGAAAACAAAGATCAATTTAATGCTGGGAGCTTTATACTTCTTATATTGAAAAAAGTCTACCTAAATTAAGTAAATTTACACATAAAAATAGAATAATGTTTAGATTCCTTTTATAATGGTTGTATAACCGTAAGTACAAAATGTTTACATGTTGATATTTTTTTCAGGTTTGGTAATAATTGCCTATCAGTGGGCATTTTTAAATTATGATTGTCAGACACTTTTCATAATCATACTTTTAGTGAAATAGGCTTCTTTTCCCTTTGGATGACAAATATATACATTCTTTATACATTATCAAATATTACACATTGAATTTTATTTTTGTTTGTATCGAAAACTACGTAGTAAAAACTGCGTTTAATACGTATTATATCCGAGGTTTTTAATAAATAAAACCCGAGGCGTTCCGATTGTTGAAGATTCCTTCCTTTAAAAAAAAACCTGAAACAATTGGAAGCATTTTATTTCTATAACTGTATGTTTCAGGTAGAAGAAAACCCAAAGGCTTCCAAATGTAAAATTTTCATTAGGGTATGTAATGTTTAAATCAAATTAGTTATTTACCTGGTAGTCGCTGTCGATTGTAAATGTTAACGTAAGGAAGGTTATTAATTGTTTAGATTAAGCAGATAGCTTTCATCTTTCATCAGGCACAAATGGCAACTGATTCGTCAAAAGCAACTCATGTGAAGCGACGGTTAATTGTTACTGCAATTGATATAGGGACAACATTCAGCGGCTGGGCATATTCTACACTTAATGAACCTGAGAAGGTTTATGCAAATCAGACATGGTTTGCTGGCGATGGGTCCCTTGCGTCCCTAAAGACGTCATCTTGTCTTCTCTTTTCACCGGAAAAAGAGTTTAAATATTTTGGTTATGAAGCAGAAACAGAATTTGTACGCCTAGTTGGGGACAATGAGCAGCATGGCTGGTATTATTTTCGAAGATTCAAAATGGCATTGTTTAACGACCAGGCAAGATATTTTTCAAAACATTTATATTTTAACGTAAACATTTTCTGTCATCTTTGGTCATACAGATCTGTGTTCATATGATAAACAAGATTGTACATAATAAGTCGATCTCAAAGGCTCAAAAACAAGCATTCATAGCATTTATTTAAATACAAAACTTGCTTTATAGACACAGTATCATAAACTATACTCTACATAACAAATGGATCAACCTTTTTGTTTTTGGATTTACAGTAGTTTTTGACCATACCTAATAATTATGCATTAAAAAAACAATGGAATATATATTAAGGAGCCTTAAATTGAAGTTCATGATGTTTAAATCTACACAAACTTTGGAATTCTTTTTGCCTAAAAACATAAAGCAATGAAACTATATAAATGTAAGTCTGGAATATATCAAGAATAAACTTTTTAATATGCGGAACTTTTCTTCTAACAGAAATTGAATCGATATACTACAATCGAGGACATATCAGGAAGAAAAATGCCAGCACTAGTGGTATTTGCTAATGCTATAAAGTTTCTAAAGGACAACTTTACGGAAACAATTCGGAATAGGGTACCTAGTTTTAAGAACACTGATGTGACTTACGTTCTAACTGTTCCTGCTATTTGGGATGACATGGCTAAAAGATTTATGCGAGAAGCAGCGGTTGAGGTATTTCTTTATTTTGGATGAATTAGATGCTTTGCGGTGCTGAAGTAGCTTTTTTGTATTTGTAACTTTGTTAAAAGTCTGAGAAACATCAACATTTTTACATGATTTATCTATCAAAATCATAAATAGGTATAATCAATAAAAATTAAAATATTCATTCGTCTGCTGTATTTCATATTGAAACGCTTTGTCATTGAATCGCTCTATTTCTTTATCCTGTTTTTTTCTCTAATGGGTTTCGAGGCGTTGGTGCTTGGTTTGGTAAGGTTTGTATTCAGTAAACGTCATTTTTCCTTGAACACCTATGCTATCATATTTGATGAGTTTAACATGCATAGATAATTAAAATTATATTTGTTAAACATGATTTATTCTAATCGTTTCTCAAATTGTAAAATTAGGTTGTTGATTGTAGAAGACATACACTTTTATGCTCCCGGAAGGCGCTTTGTCCGTCCGTCTTATTCTTGTCCGGGACATAACTTTGAAACAACAAGGTATCAACGTGAAACTTTGTAGGTAGATAGATCTCATTAGGTAGAAGTGCTGTGCAAAAGAAACATAACTCTCCCTTACTTTATTTTGGACTTATTTCCCTTTGTTCATTTTTAGACTTTGAGCTTTGACCGAGACATTACTCTAAAACTATAGAGGTACAATGTATAAACATGAAATTTTGTAGGTAGATAGATCTCATTGAGTAGAATGGCAGTGCAAAAATACTTGCCTAAGTTTTGAGTTATTGCCCTTTGTTCATTTTTACACTTTGATCTTTGTCTAGGACATAACTCTAAAACTTTAAGAGATATCAACATGAAACTTTGTAAGTAGTTAGTTCTCCAGTGCAAAAGAACCATAAAATCTGTCTTGCCTAATTTGGAGTTTTTAATCCTTTGTTAATATTTTCACTTTTTACTTTGTCCGCGACATAACTCTGAAACCATAAGAGATATCACCATAGGAAACCATAAGAGATATCACCATAGGAATATTGAACTCATTGAATAGAAGTGCTGCTTTGTTTAATTTTGGAGTTATTGCCCTTTGTTCATTTTTTACACTTTGAACTTTGTACTTTTGTCTGTGACATAACTCTGACACTACAAAATATACTTTCCTGTGTCCAGAAGCTATTCGGGGAGCATTACCCGGTTTAACCGGTTCTTGTTTACTGAGGGACAATACGCCATTTATATGTATTGGCACGACAATTTCACGTGAAATGTTACATAACCATCGCATCCACCGCTCTTAGTGAATTTTTAAGGGCGTTAATGTATCTCTGTACTTACAACTATGCGGAGCCAGCAACATTTTAAATCAACAGAGAAAAATAGAATCCTTTAAAAAGAACGCTTTAAACGTCAAAATTCATAATGTTGCGGGCTCTTTAGGTTTAGCCTGTTCATAGATGGAAGTGATTACTGCAATCTATCATCCACGCCCCTAACATCCGCTTATTATAAGAATAATTCAACGTTTTCAGCAGTTTACTTGTTTGGACTAAGATTAATTGTTCCCTGTAATAAAAGTTGCGTAACCAATGTACACGTTTTCATTGCAGATGTAAACTTTAATACTCGACAATGTTTTCAAAACGTATTACTGTTCTTGCAATTCAGGCTGGGATTCCAAATGATCAGCTAGTAATAGCACTCGAGCCCGAGGCAGCGTCAGTCTGGTGTCAGGGAATAAAAACAGAAATCCAACGTTGCAATGAAACGAACGCCTTTGGAATTTCAGCTGTGGGCACACGTTATATGATTGTTGATTTAGGAGGTAAAATAGTTTTAAATTGATAAGAATGTAAAGTATAATGCTGATAAAGAAAGAATTATAGTTTCTGAAACAAAAAAAAAACAAAACAATACGAGATGATGTTATAAAACCATTTTGACAGTCTGTATTCCACTATTATATCGATTTCTCGTGTTTCTTGATTTTTCCTATTATCGGCCTGTTATTTTTCATTTGTATTGTTTGGTTTTATTAACCTGTCAATTACATACTGATTGCACGGTCGATGCACACAGTATATTAATCTTCGGTAGATGTTCGGTAAGTTCCGTGAGATGTACGCTGTACGATGGAATTTAATTTAATTTATATCTCTAAACTAAGTGTACTCAGCGTTATAGTGCAATAGGGTAAATCACGAGTTTATAATCTAATTGCCACATGTGTTTTAAGTTCGAGGCCGCGTTGGTCCATGTTTTTTTTTCTTCTTATTAATACTTTCAACATTATTAAATCTATTTATGATTATTTTATGTTGTTCGTTTTTTATTATGTTTTACTTAATTTTGTTATGTATATACTCTTTTTAAATAACATGTTTTTAAGAATTCATGTTTAAAATTGAAACGGATTAAAATCAATAAATGTCTTTTCAATGCCGTAAAACACACTTCAAATCTGTTCCATTAAAATATACTGCAAAAATAAAGAAAGAGTACTAAAAAAATGGCAACAGTAAGGATCGAACCACAGACCTCTCAATTATCAGGCATTCTCTTTACCGACTGTCCTATTGTGAATTAACGAAAACTTTCACATTAAACTGGCGTGACTTACAATCCATGACTAATATACTCCACATTGATTCTCGTAAACTACACGGACCAAACCGAAGTGGGATCGAATATTTAAATGAGTCCTGTAATGTATTCTTAATTGACAGGTCAATAAAATCAGACTATATGTATACACACTGCATGTGCTGACATGACAATGTGACTTTGGGCTTAATTAATGGCCGCCGGATTGCTCGGATAAAGTACTTAAATCGAGGCAAGCTTAGTTACATTAAATGATAAATCTAAGTATATCTCATAATAGCCGAATCTGTGTATGAAAATATGTATGGTCCAGTTTTTTATTACTTTGTAGTAGTTGAAAAAAGGTTTTCACTGTTGAGTACAATGGGCGGACATGCTATCCATTACCATACATGAATACCTTCACACCTCTTGTAAGTTACTTAACGGACGATTTACAAAGGCTTTATGAATTTCTGAGATAGTTTTGTTTTTTACACCAGTTAAGTGTAATTGTCTGTAATTTTTATAAAGCATTATATATTGTTTAATATCAATTTAAGAATTCATATGAAATTTATATCAGTAGTATTATAATTATTATTATAATAATCATTATTATCTTTATAACTATTACAGTCAACCATCGTTATCTCGACATCGCTTTTCTCGATATTTCGTTATCTCGATTAAATTCTAAAAGTCCCGTTTTTTCCCCCTTCTTTACTATATTGAAAATATTTCTTTATCTCGATATTTTTATTTCGATTTTTTCAGTATCTCGATTTGATATTTCAGCCCCAACAGTTATTTTCACACTATAATCCTTTGTTTATCTCGACAAATAATTATTCGTCTACCCCCTCCCGCAACAGGTGTGAAAAACACCAAGCGGACGGTTATCGCTTAAAGCGCGTGTTGTAATAATTAATGATGATATGTTTGTAACAATTAAGTCAAGGTGTTTTGAAGTAATTGTTAATTAGCGTGTTGATTGACTTATGTCGAAAATGAGTGAATTTCATCAAATAATCGGTAAGTTAAATAAACGTGCTAACTATTCTTAAATTGTGTGCTTTTATAAATGTGCTATTACTCTCACAAAATGATTGCTATGAAATGTTTTCATGTAATTTATATGTGTTATTATGCAATGTTTAAATACTAAATAGATAAAGTTAGAAAACAACTTGTATGTTTTAGTGGTGATTAACTGAGTAAACCTCACTATGTGTCAATCACATAGCACCTAAATGCTGTTTTTCCGCTGGTAAACATCCGCTAAATTATGTAACGAACTGTTAGTTTTTATTATAAGGATTGACACAAGATAATGAAACGTCGTACTTATTTGAAGGTATGCGCATCTCTTCTGTAAAAATTAGTTTTTGACAGGTTCAAACCCTCAAACGTTTTTCTCGACATTTCGTTATCTCGGTATTTTTTTGACGGTCCCGAAGACTTTGAGATAACGAGAGTCGACTGTATTATTATTTTTATTATTATGGTTATTATTGTTTTTTATTATATTATTATTATTATTATTATCATCATTATTATTATTATTTATTATTATTACTATTACTATTATTATTATTATTATTATTATTTCCATATATTAACTGAAATCAAAACTTGTTCAAAAAATGTTCACAAAGGTTTGTCATTACCAAATTATTAATATATGCACTTTCAGCATGAATAATAGACTGACATGTTCAAAATAAGCATATCACAAAGACAACAAAATATGTGTGTAAGATTACTGTTTCTTGTTTCAAGATCTTGCAGTTTACCAGGAATACATTGCTCTTATTTGTGAACTGAATATTTTTGCAATGGTTAAAGTCTGATGACTGAAGTCGTCATTATAAACACCCCAATTGCATGCCCTTTCCTCCATTTGGTGACTATATTGCTCTTGTGGCACACTGCACCATTATTCTGGTGTCAGACACATATGTCTGGTCAAACAAACAAACTTAAATTTTAATAATGACCCTCAAATTGTCCATACAAACCATGCCTGGCAGTTTTCCAGATACTTTATGCAGTACTCTAGTTGAATTGGTTTAAACATATTTTATATTCGATATATTTACATTATGATGAACAATATTTACAAATACTTTTGGGATTGGGCAGAAAGTTATGAAAGCTTATGAGTGTCCTGCCACATTTAAGAAAATAAATAAAATAATAAAATGAGAGGGCCCAGATGGCCCTAGATCGCTCCCTTGACCAATCAACCACATCCGAACAATGTCTTAGACAAGCATCTAGTCCAAGTTTGATGACAATCGAGTCAAAAATGTGACCTCTAGTGTGTTAACAAGGTCTTTTTTTCATATTTGGGCAGTGTGACCTAGTTTTGATCACAGGTAACAATTAATTTCCACGATATTTGGATAACAACAGTAACCACTAGAGAGTTCATAAGATTTTCTATCTTTAGCACCTGTGACCTAGTTTTTCATCAGAGATACCAGAGATACCCATATTCGATGTCCCCCAAGCAATTAACTATACAAGCATCCTTACCAAGTTTGATCGAGTCAATTGAGTCATAGTGTTACAATTAGAGTATTAACAAGTGTTTTCCATATTTGGGCAGTGTGACCTAGTGTTTGATCTTAGGTGATAATCAAACTTGACCTAACAATCATTAAGACAATCTTCCTGATCAATTTCGGTGATATTTGGATCCTAATTGCAGCCACTAGAGTGTTAACAAGATTTTCCCCTTTTTAGCACCTGCTACATAGATTTTGACAGGAGACGGCCTATATTCGAATTTGAAATAGAATTGATCAAACACTTTCCTGACAAATTTCCAAAATATTTGAATGAAAACTGCAGCCACACGAGTGTTAACAAGATCTTTCTATTTTTAGCTCCTGTAAACTTGTTTTCGATCGGAGATGACCTATATTCAAACTTGACCTAGACAACATCAAAACAACTTTCCTGACAATTTCCAAAATATTTGGATCAAAACTGCAGCCACTAGAGTGTTAACAAGCCTTTTCTATTTTTAACTCTTGTGACCTAGTTATTAAACCGAGATGACCCATCTCCGGACTTGATCTAGAAATCATCAAAACAACCTACCTAACAAATTTCCAGAATATTTGAATTAAAACTGCAGCCACTAGAGTGTTAACAAGATTTTTTTGGAAAACTGCCAGGCATGGTTTGTATGGACAATTTGAGGGTCATTATGACCATATTTTCATCGGAGATGACCCATAATTCGAACTGGACCTAGAAATCACCAAAACAACCTTTCTGACTGATTTCAGGGAATTCTAGATCAAAACTGCAGCAACTAGTGTGTCAACAAGCTTTTTCTATTTTTAGCTCGTGTGACCTATTTTTTGACCGAAGATGACCCATCTTCGAACGTGACCTGTATTTAGTTGAGACAAACGTTCTGACAAAGTTTGTTGACGATGCAATCAAAACTGTGACTGCTAGAATGATAACAACCAATTTGTTGACGAAGAACGATGACGGACGCCTGACATAGCCCCATTACTATACCTCACCTTGACAAGTTCGTGGTCAGGTGAGCTTATCCATTAAATTAAAGAAATTCTGCTACCTTTTATTCCAACATTTTTGTTGGACATAAGGACTGGATCTGCAAAAAAAAGAGAAAAACCCATTTATGTATGTCTAAATGAGATGAGATAGACAATAAAATCGTTAAAAATTTCATTTTGTTCTGTTTTGTTAATAGATGTTTAACTTCGTTTAGCATTTTTTTACAAAACAAGGATTTTTACCTTTTTCGAAGTCCTTGCATTGTGCAGTAAACACATACATTACGATTTCATGAATGGCTAAATTAGAAAGATAGTTCGTCCTTCAGTGATAGAAATGAGAATACAGATGGCACTATAGATGAATCTTTCATTGAGCAATTTGGTTTGATGCGCTCTTATTTCGACAAGCATTTCTAATCATTGAAAAGAGAATTGAGAGAAGAATTACACTCTTCTTTGACTTCCACACTCAAGCGTTTCAATGACGTTTCGTCATCCAATGACTTCAAATATCGGAGTAACAAGGAACAGTTTATTTTCAATCTTCACGTTATTGAGGATTTGGACGACGTTAGAGAGGCTACTAAAAGGGGCGAGCAGAATAAAGTCCTAAATAATCTGAAGCCTTTAAAAAGAAGGTATTTTATAGAAATATTATCAGAATTGCTGATAAATCTGCAGGTGGCTGGGACACAGTCAACGAGTAAGAGTCAGACGACCTGGCCAGTGACAGTGACGATGATAAACATCTTAAAAGGGCAGAGAACAGAGTGCTTTCCAAACTTAAATATCTACACCTATCCCAGTGTTTGCTGATCTTAGTGGAACTTCTACTTCTTTTGGTGTTCCTCCTTCAAATACCAACTACATACCTAATGTTCGTGGCTCACGACGCTTCAACAGGGTTATCCAATGTTTGTCACGTAGCGGATTGGGGCATACTCGACCTGATTGTCCCTTTTAATATTCTGGACCAGGTGTCGCCTCAATTTCCGTTTCCGGAACCTTAGGTTCCCCTTGGCAACTCGGACAACAACCTCAAGTCCTGCAGATCATGCAGGTCAAGCAAGATCAACAGTCAAAGGCCGCCATTTCAAAGCAGTGATGAGAAAGATGAGTATTCTTATCTAGATCTGATTTACAATAATGATAAAGACTTTAAAAACATTTTGTGTTTGGCTTTCTCTAGGGATTCTGTATTTATCTATTTTGTAAAAACACAGATATTTAAATATCAACATTTTTCCACTCAAAGTAGTATTAATAAATGTAGTGATTCTTCTAATGTTAAAGGTAGATTGCGTGATCATTAAAATTTTTGGGAAGATACCTGAAAGGCACCTGCTCTTATTTTGGATGTAATAAAAAACGGCTACAAAATTCCGTTGATAGAAGTTCAAAAAAGTTATTTCATGAAAAATAATAAGTCCGCTCCTTAAAATTCAAAATTTGTCTCTGAAGCCGTGGCAAAATTAGTGAGTTCCGGTTCTATTTGATAGTTAGTTTTGTGTCTTATATTGTTAGTGCTTTGTCTGTAGCTGTACATAGCCAAGGTAAAAAGCGTCTTATTTTGGATTAAGTGTTTTCAACAAATATGTCTGGAAAGAACATTTTAATTTTGAAGACTGGAAAGTTGCATGAGAATATCTTTATAAAAACAGTTATCTGTTTATTTGATAAACTTCTGCTTACATCCATTTCTCATCAGAGTTTTTTTTAGGTTTTTCTTGGTCAGAGAACAATGTTAAAACTATTATGTTTTCAATGTTTCACCGGTTGGTCTTTCATCGTCTCCCTTTATTTTTACCAAATGTTTAAGTTATGTTGTTAAATACATCCGGGAAAACGGGTCAGGTAAGTGTTATTCTAGGTGATGGCTAGGGTGTAAATATACTTTAAAAGATGCTGATTTTGTTAAAATAGTGCTTTTACAGGCTGGTTTTGTTTTAAATTTGCAAAAGACAGTTCTGGTTCTTACTCAAATTCTCGAATGTTATAATTTGGAATTTGCAAAAAATACAATAAGTATCCCTAGCAGACGATAAGTCAGTGTTGGAAATCTTTTGCATGCCTATTCAGTAAAATTACCTTTTTTGACTGGCAGAAAAATCGCTAGAATAACAGGGAAGATTGTTTCAATGATGCCAGTTATGGGAAATGTTTGCAAACTGATGAAAAACATCTTCACAGAGATATAAAATCTAGGTCATCTTTTTCACTGGTTGTTTTCAAGAGCTTTCTTTTTGGGAAAATCAGTTCAAGGAAACACCTGTGAACTATCTCTTTACTCACAATGGGTCAGATTCTGTAAATATATTTCAGATGCAAGAAGTATGGCATGTGGGGCTTTTATCAAAGGCAAAAATGATCAAATCTGTCATAAAAATCGGTCGATTAATGAACAAAAAGACAGTTCTACCTGAAGGGAACTGTCTGCGTTATAATTTTCAATTGAACGTTTTATGCCTAAACTAAAAGACAAGCAAGTGCTTCGTTGTTCAGATAATCAAAATTGTGTACGAATTGTAGAAAACGGTAGTACAAAATCTTGTTTGCACGAGATTTGTATTAAAATATTTAATCTATGTTTGAAAGAAAATATTTGTTGTTAATTGAATGGGTTTCAAGAAGCCAAAACGAAATTGCTGACTGTATAAGCAAATCTTGTGATGTAGATGACTAGGGCGTTTCCGATGATTTTTGTTTTGTTTCATGGATGATTTATTGGGCACTCATACGGTTGACAGATTTGCCAAATTTTACAACAATTAAAAGCTTCGAATAAATTCTAGGCTTTCGATCCCTAAAACGGAGGCTGTGAGTGATCTTTCCTGTTCTTTGTCTTGGGAAAATAATAGGTTTGTTCCCCCTAAAAGTATTGTTTCACGGGTTATATATTACTTGGAGAAGTGCAAAGCTAAAGGACTTTAATTATTTCGGATTGGCCTTCGGCGCCACTTTGGCCAATGTTGTTTTGAGACAACAGTATTAAGCCAATATTCTTGATATTTTAATAATTTTATCTGGGCAGAATACAATATAAAAACAAGAACACTATTCTTGGTCCGGATTTCCATAGTTAAGCCCTTGTTTTAAGGCTAAATTGTACCAATAGTGATGGTTAATATGTTATCAATTTTCGCCGATCTGACGGCGTTAGTAAAGTTTTTGCCGAAATAAGGGCGTAATGTTGTTGCCAACCAGACGGCTTTATTTAATTTATGCCGACTGAACTGTTTAAGTTTTTTTTTTTGACGAACTGGTGGTCTATTCAGAGAGCTTATTTTTATAGCCGACCTGATGGCGTTAACTTTTGCCGACCTGATGGCTTTATTAAGACAACTTCTATAATTTGTGTATATATTATCATGTTTGTGTTTATTGAACATATTTAAAACATACATATATTTATGATATCAATATGAGTATTTATATTTCAAGTATTTATTATATTTCATTCTCTTCTTATACGTTTTGCAGATCTAATTGCACTGAAGTTAGAGACAAGGAATTACCCGAATCCGTAGTTGTCTTTCCTGGCTGATCATATTCCAGATATAAATCGTCAATCTAAAGCCCCTCATACCAGTAAAAATTATCAATGAACTTATAAAGCTTTGGAGTCGTTGGGCATATAAAATAGAATTTCATCACTTTCGGCTTCGGAATCTGATATCTGCCTTTATTTGATTTCGTTAATTCAAAAAGGTAAATCTTTCTCAAGCGTTGACGAAGCATTTTACGGAATAAAATGGGCTAATGAATAAACAGGCTTTTCTAACAATCCGTGTAAGTCGTTCTACGATACTTCACTCAGGGAAGCAGCTCATAGATATCTTGATCACTCTGTTACAAAACAAGGAACCGATCTCTCCTTATGTGTTAAGACAATTAGCCTGTGCTTTTGGTTGTTTAAATGTTAATCTTGATTAGTTGGGAAATTTAACTATGTGTTTATTGTCTATGTGTTTTACCGTTTTTTAGAACTTGTTAATATTAAGCGTTCAGATATACATGAATGTTTGTATACAGATCATATTAAAGTTTTATTTCTTCAAAGTAAAACTGATGTTTATATTGATGGCGACCGTTCTTTGATTGCAAAACGGGTTGTGATACTTGCCCGGTTAATATGTTGCAAATATACATCAATAGTGCAAATATTAAAGATGATTGTAATAGATATATTTTTCGTGCGCTTACTTTTTGTAAAAAAGATAATTACAGTCAAGAGGTTTTGCCTAACATGCTAGAGTCAAATGGTTTAAACAATAAGCTTTTTGGGCTGCATATTTTAAGACCTGGTGGTGCCACGACAGCCTCTTATATGGGTATCCCTGATCGTTTATTTAAGCGGCATGGTCGAAAAAATATTTTTTCATAGTTAACTGTAAGGATTTGTTTAAGGTACATCACGATGCAAAAACGTATTATTTCTTCGTTATTTAGAAAGGGCAATCTTGAATTTATCAGTGTTTTGATTACAGTTTTTAGAGCATGTTAAATGTTCATTATCTGAAGATGTTACTTTTATGGTCTATCACTTTCTGGAAAGTTCATCAGTAACAAAATTTATGAAAGCATTTCTATGGTTTAATGGGTTTTTAATTATTTTTCAGGTTTTATTTTACAAGTATGCTGTAGATTTTTTTATTTCTTTATTATTTTGTTTAAATGCTCTCATAAACATTTGTTTTTCTCTTCAGAATCGTGTTGTTGCAAGCTCAATTTATATGAGATATCCTTTAAGTGATAAAAAATCTTTCTTTATGACTTACTTGTCATATGCATGAATTTTTTACAACCTTATGCTACTTCATTGTTTAAATAATTGTGAATGGATTGTATTGCTGATAAATGATAATAATGTTTATACATGTATGCTTGTTTGATAAGTTTATCATAAAATTATTTAGCTGAATTTGATATACAAAATTTGTGTTCGATATGGTATTGTATAACACAATGCACAAGATAATTCCTGAATAGCAATTTGAGTTTTGTTGTCTTTTCTCACAATTGATTTACCTTATAAGATGGTAAATAATTTATTTCCGGTTGAGAGAAACGAATTAGGAAATAAAAGAATTTATTTTCATACTATAATCCTTTCGTCGGTAATAGGCAGAGGTGTTGTATAAATAATAATAATTATCTTTATTAACCTGCTTTTACTCGCATAAGTTCATCTGGATTTTTGCTCATATCAAAACCTGTTAGCAATCATAACAGTTATTACAAGTACCTGACTCTGAAATTTAATATTTTTTATTATACCCCCGCACATCAAAGTTGTAAGGGGGTATACTGGAAACAGCTTGTCCGTCCGGCCATCAATAACTCCGGCCGTCTATCGGTTTTTCCTTGTCCGCCCAATACCTTAAGATTCCTTTGACCCACGGTCTTCATATTTATCATGGGGGTTAATCAAAAATACGAAGATGACCTCTTGATTTTTAGGTCACTGGGTCAAGGGTCAAGGTCACAGGGGCCTTGATTAAAAAAAGCTTGTCGTCCTAAAAATATAAGATTCCTTTGACAAACAGTCTTGTAATTTGGCATGAATGTTACTAATGATTAGAACATAAAGGGACCTGAAAAAGTTTGTCCGCCAAGAAACTTCAGATTCTTTTGACCCACATTTTTCATATTTAGCATAGAGGTAAGTCATGACGAGCAGATGACCCCCTGTTAGAAACGTACTGATTTCTAAGTACTTCAGATTTGTGAACGTTGATAATGGCGTCAATACGTTACGCTTCTTTACGCGACGTCCACGTCATCATTTTGTTTGTTTTGTTATTGAGAATCTCGTCAGTTTAAAGCTTGAATTTGATGTATTGAGACAAGTTAAAATCGGTATGTTTTATTTAACAAAATAATGCAATTGTTTTAAGAGATAATTTACAAGATTTAAATTTAAAGGTACAAAAGTTCTAATTAGATTTATTGAGTTATTCATATACAATTTATTGATGATGTGAATGTGTTTATGCATTTATTGCACAGTACATCTTGTAAATGAATATTTTTAGAGAATCACTTATCCACGCTTATCAATGTTAATCAAGGAAATAAAAGTTAAAGGCGCATACACGTTTAGATTTATTTGAAGTAGAACTCAAATTCCCGAACACCCCTTATTGATTTAGAGGTCATTGGGTCAAAAGTCAAGGTCACAGGGGCCTGGACTGTAAAAAGCTTGTCCGCGAATTAACTTATTAAGATTTCTTTGACTTACAATCTTCATATTTAGCATTAACGTTATTCATGATTAGTAGATGACCCCAACTGATTTTGAAGTCAAAGGGTCAAGGTCACAGGGGTCTTGACTAAACAAAAGCTTGTCCGCCGAATAACTAAAACTTCGTTCGATCGACAGTCTTCATATTTTGCATGGAGGTTAGTCATAATTGGTAGATGACCCTATCGAATTTGTGGTCACACGGTCAAAGGCCAGGGTCACGGCGACCTTTACTAAAAGCTTGTCCGCCCAATAACCTAAGAATCCTTTGACCTACAGTCTTTATATTTAGCACGGAAGTTAGTAAAGATTTGTAGATGACTCCGATTGATTTTCAGGTCACTTGATCAAAAGGTCAAGGTCACAGAGACCTTGACTAAGAAAAACTTGTCTGCCCAATAACTTAAAATTCTTTTGACCCACAGTATTCATATTTGGCATATAAGTTAGTCATGATTAGAACATTATCCTAGTTATTTTTAGCTCACTGAATCAAAGGTCAAGGTCTCAGGGACCTTAACTAAATAAAGTTTGTCCGCCAATTAATTTATGATTCCTTTGACACAAAGTCTTTATGTCTGGCATGGAGGTTATTTATGATTAGTAGATGTCCCCTATTGAGCTTGACGTCTTTGGGTCAGAATTCAAGTTCAGAGGGGCTTTTAACTCAAAACGCTTGTCTGTTCAATTGCGTAACAATGCTTTGGTCAACAGTCTTCATATTTGGCATTGACGTTGGTTATGATTGGTAGATGACCTATATTGATTTTGAACACTAGATCAAAGGTAAAGGTCAGAAGGGCCATGACTTAAAAAAGCTGGTCCACCCAATAACTATTCGCAATCTTTATATTCCCATTTTTATTTGAAGGGTACTAGGTCAAAGGTCATGGTCACAGGGGCATTAACTAAACAAAGTTTGTCCGCCCAATATCATAAGAATCCTCTAACCCACAGTCTTCATATTTAACATGGTGGCTGATCATGACCATAAAGTGACCCTTATTGATTTTGAGACTGCAATGTCAAAAGTCAAAGTTACATGAACCTTAAGTTAAAAAAGCTTTTCCGCTCATTGCTTAAGGTGACAACAGACACTTTCCGTGGTACTCACATAAATGTCATTTAAACCAACTTATTTTAGTAATAATTATTGTTTATTAAATATTTGTGCATTAAATGACGTTGATCATCATAAAAAATAACATATTTGGTAAAATGCCTTTGTAAATGATTGATTTTTAATAAAAATCCTAAAATTTCAAATCGTCATATCAAAGTCATTTTTTATTATTTGTCATCAAACTTTTGGAAAATAAACATACTTATAATATCTGGGGAACTGTGTCTCAAATTTTTTCTATCTTTTCTCAAAAAAATATTTCGCAACGTCAAACATTGTATGCGACTTTTTTCACCATACATATTACGATATTAAAGATAATTAAGTCGCTGATTGAGCAAACAAAAATCCCTGACACGGTTCCCTCCGTAAAGGAATTTCCTTTCATGTGCTTTAAACCGCATGTTAATTGCTTGATTATTACAAAAATTATCTCGATTCAAAGTTAGTCCGACCCCCCATCAAACGAAGTGTCATAAATCGGCTGTTCTCTCTCGGACCCCCTCCGTGGTCGAGGGGTTAGAGTCGATGACTTCTAATCCAGTTACCTCTCTGGCGTGGGTTCGATCCCCGGGAGATGCTTTGGTAGTTTAGCGCAGAGGAAGGTAGTCTAGTACTGGTGTAACTCTCCAGGAACGATGGTTAGGAAACTACCCGCCTATATGACTGAAATACTGTTGAAAAAGGCGTAAAATGAAACAAACAAACAAACAAACTCTCTCGGACCCCTACGTTTCACGCTAAATAATTGCAATATACACAAATATCGCACCAGAGAGGGTCACAAGTTGCGTTAAAATACTCTAACAACATTTTTGTCCGTCTGGTATCTGTCGCACATGTCACGTGACTATCGGTAAAATTTGAGGCGCTCGGTGGGGAGTAATGGAACGTGTTTGCGCACCGCGAGCGGGGTATTTAATTGTGGCACCTGTGAAGTTTATTATTATTATCATCAGGATTATTATTATATTAAATCCGTGTCACTCTGTCTGTGTATTCGTGTATGAAATTCAGTTAAAATATAAATTAAAATAATAAAAAACTGAGCTTCTGACGGTCTTTTAAAGTTCATGGTAGTTGTACAAATAAGAACGGGATATTATATGTTTTTTCCTTCAAATTGATATAAATGCTTAACATATTTTAATAGAAGGTATTACTCGATCATTATAATCTGACCTTCTTGACTTCTATTATGATGAATATGCCGTGCACGGCATAGATATCCAGTTTCTCCTGGAATATACAATAAATTCCATACTTTATCCCAGATTTATTTGTACTGTGTTCGATTTACTGGCGAACAATTTAATCGAAGCATTCACTGATAATATATATAAATATCTTTTTTGTATTGATCCATAGAGAAATAATCATCCTTAAAGAATCTAAAATGGTTTAGAAATTTGTCAGGGACACCTTACCACAAGTCATAAAGTGGTTCACATAAAAAATATTGTCTATTTTTGTTGTTGTTTTACTTGACATTGTTAGAAAACGAGGTTGAATGTAAAGCAAGCCCTTGAATCCGTACAAAAGTCCATAAACTCAATGTAATATCTATCAGCACCCAATTGTATAAACGTTGGTTAAATTAACCCTGGGTTAAACGCTAACCCTGGGTTAAATTTAACCAACTTTGGTTAACTAACCAATTTGGTTAGTCTCTTGTATAAACCGGGATAACCAAAAGGTTAACTAACCAAAATGGTTAAAGTTAACCGCTGGTTAAACTAACCAATACTAATCCCGACATGCAATAAATTCTATATCCGGTCATGTTGTTTTCGCGGAATATGTCAAAATTGACACATGGTTTACGCTCCCATCTTTATTACAATCGAAAATTTTGATAGTAGAGTTAAAATCGGTTCAAATTTTCAATTAAGATGTTAATTGTCACCACACTAATTACATATTATCATTAAACAAATGTACAGAATATAACTTTTACGTAGGATGAACTTGTTTATGACCTCGGAACTGGTGTTTAGGTACGAATAACTTGCATGGTTGCTATGGGCTTTGTTTACAAATTAAAATGTACTGCAAATGAGCAAATATTCGCTGATATAATGTTATAAATCAAAATCATCCGTCAACTGGGACAGAAAATGGTTAGAATGTAACTAATTTCATACAAGAACCACTCAATGCAGAAGTATTGACGCATATATTTTCTATCAGATTCGTACCTAAAACGTTCGAACCCAAATTATTTTGTGTAACAGCAGATGCAATTTTTGAATGATTTTGCCCCAAACTACTCTCTGTAGTTTCACTATATAATGTATGAAACTTCTGTTTCAGTTACTAAATACCATATCAATCACTTTGGAAAATCTTGTTGCATTTGCCAAAGCTATGTTTCATGATAGAAGAGCTTTTAAATTACTGAAAGTTTACCATATTATAGCAAAATAAATAATAAGATAAAAGTCTACTTATTGTTAATTACCCCCCCCCCCCACAAAAAAAAATAAAAATAAAAAACAAAACAACAACAAAACAAACAAACAAAATATATGAAAAACACATAAATGAAAACAAAATCATTTTGCTTTCTTGTGACTGTATGGCTGACATCCTTTATTTTAAACATTCAACATGTTTTAATTTTAATTCTCACTAGTCACAACACTCAAATGCAAAATTGACTTGGTTCCCAGCAGTAAATTTACTAAACAGAGGAGAAACTAAATGAAAAATAATTATAAAAAAAAATGTCATCTTGAATATACCATAATTAATTAATTTATGAACAATTAAAAGTGATTTTTACTTTACCTCTACTTCAATTTTGAATTATTTTTATTGATGTTGTTTAGGAATTCTTAGATCTTATATATTTATTACTTATACATGGATCTTGTAAATAAAAATACTTAACACTTAATGAATGATTGGAACCTGTCACTGGCCAACATTATACTAATCCAGTACCTTTAGGAATAGGCTATATGTCATTGAAGTAGGTAAACCAGGGTCTCAAATATATATACATAATGTAATGAATAGTGTATGACTGTTACCATAAAACAATAAGTTATATAATATAGTTTAATAAGTGCATAGTCTATAACTGGTTAAAAATGAAAAAGTGTCCAAATATGTTTTCTAGAGTTCTATATATTGTTAAGATATTATAATTTTGTAAAATATTTTCATATACATTGAAAGTCTGAATAAATTATTTAATAAATAAAATACATCATCATTGAACAATGGAATAATGGTCTAAATCTCTCTCTCCCTTCCCTCTATTTATTGCTTATTTATTAACCCCCTCCCTCCCCATCTAAGAAATATCAAGAGTAACAATGGGGATGAGATATTGAATATCTCCACATGGCCATTTCCAAGGCTATAATGCTAAATATGCTTTAATAATGCTTTCATTCATCTGAGTTCAATCATAAATATTTACTTTCATAGTTTACATTGTGTAAAGAAGAAGTATTTTAGAGACAAAGCAGTTTAATTCAATATAATAATAATACAAGAAATGGACAAAAGTACATGTAATTGTAAAATCAAAATGTATTTCTGTTTGAGTACATATAGAATATAAAAATTAATGTTAAGAATTGCCTTTTTCCCATTCAGTACTATATTGTGTCACATTAAAGCAGACCTAAAGCAGCTTCCTATCCAAAATATTTTCAATACTTTATTAGTGAGAACAAATATCCTGTTGTTCAGTTTAATTCTGAAGAATGTGTCAGTGTGGTTATAAAATATATGAGACTAAATTTAGTTAATTTGAGAAAAGACCTTTATTGGGGAAAACATTGAGGCTATTTTTGGACATTTTAAAAGTTGAAAGTTAAAAGGTTGATAAAATAACTTTATAATTAAATATATGACTTGTTGTGTTAATTCATGATCATGAAGCCTGTAAAACTTTCTTTAAAAACTAAATAAAAACAGTTTGATTTTCATCAGAAGATGACATTGTTTCTTTTCCCTGCTACTAGAAATAAACAAGCCCTTTATCAACCTTTGATGAGAAGACAAATTGCCTAAGTCATCATTTTGGAAATTTTGCTGATAAAAATTAGGAAAAAGCAAGTTTTTCAACAGGGAAATCTTCCTAAATTATTGAAAAAAAAATTATTGTACTCTACCAAAAAAAACAACAACACACTGTGACACATATATCTTTAACAAAACCGGAATGAACTTAATCAATAACTAACTTTATTGCATTTGATATTTCCAAATTTCAGTTTGATTATGAATTTTATTAAAGATTGGGAAAAAATAAGCATGATTATATGTCTTACAGTATTTTCATTTTGGAATCTGCTTGATAGAGCTAAAATAATTATCAATGTATCTGGAAACTATTTAAATACACATTAAAAAAACTTTTTGACTAATTTTACACAAGATGAGCCAAAATATTTTAAGGACACAAGCTTAGCAAAAAATGTACATTGTCCTAGGATTTTAAGAAAAGTAAAATTCAAGTTTTTAGTAATATTTTTTATGACAGTTGTGAACAACTGATGATTGATTTTTCAGTATCATCACCATATTTCACTATATTTCTACTGTATGACTAATGCAGTAAAGCTACAGTCTCACTTACATCCCGGCAGAGCCCCGTAGACAACTTGGGTACAACCGTAACTCTGCCGGCAACATCCTGGATGATCCGGGAACATTCGACCCCGGATAGAATAAAATATTTAATATCACTGGGGTGGTTCGGGATGATCCGGGAAGAATAGCTTTGCAGGCTTTATCCTAAGCTCTGCTCTGTAAGTGTGACCACAACAATAATTTCACCCCGGATTATCCCGGTAACTTACCGGGATGGTCCTGGGCTCTGCCGGGAGTAAGTGAGACCGCAGCTTAAGGACTTTTTGCATATTTTGACCTCTTTCTAGTGTGGTGGACGATATGTTACACTTTTGCATGTTGCGTTGTTGTTAATCGCCTTTTTTTCCTGGGCGCTACAAAACATGCCAGACTGTGGCACGTTGTCCCCATGTCTCTTGGCTTATAACGAGGGAATGACTTCTTACTGTGTTATCACATGGCTTAATTGAGTCGTTGTCGCCAGCAACAAAGCAGATTTAAGCCTCAATAAGCTAATTTTTCAATTTGAGCCAAGCGACAATGTGTCATGGTGCCACATACTGCGAAACAACCTGCCATGATTTGGCTTGTTTTTGCTAGTGACATGACAACAAGATATCAAGGCCTGAGCAATCTTGACTTTTTCGTTTAGGAAAAATAATTGTTAAAAAGCAGAACAGTGCATGAAATATGGAATGAACAAAATACATTCTTTTATATGACTTCGTTCCTTTGTTTTGCCAATTTTCATATCAGATAATGGTTTTATACACAAAACACAACAAAAACACAAAAAGTCATGCAAACTGTTTAACTGACAGTGGCACAAAAAGTTAAATGCATTATCATACCTTCTTCATCATGATAAGTTCAGCAAGAGAATTCTCTAAGGTGATATATCCTTTCAGTCTGTAAATCTTTAATAAGTCATGTGGTTATTGACAATTACACGAAAACGCACACATATGTGTTGATCGAAATAAAATTCACTGATCAATCACAAAGTATACAGCCTCATGTTTGTCTTTCAAGGGATCTCCCGCTGCGTACTGGTCTAGTCCTATAACATAAGACGTTTCCGTTCATACGTTGGAGTGTACGTAGTATGAACGGAAACGTCTTATGTTATAGGACTACGTACTGGTCCAGAATGACTTCGTAATTTTATCTATAATTGTCCTTCAAGTTTATTCTCAGTATTAACCTAAGCATGATCTTCATTCAATCGGTTTAAAATGACATTTTGTATCATGACTTATCCGAATTATCGACACTGACAGCTGATTTTTAAAACTGTTTATTTCCGGCTCTGGAAAAGTTTGTTTCCGTTTCCCGTCACAACGCAACATAAAGAAATATCGTTGCCATCATATACAACCGATTATAGTCTATTTCGAAGCAAAAATGAACAAAAGTTGAGACGAAGCGTACAAACGGCAGCCATTTTATTTCTGGTTAACATTTGGTTAAAATTTAACCCACCTCCTATACGTGGGTTAATTTAACCAGAAATTTACGCTGGTTAAATTTAACAAAACTTTTATACAATCGGTTAACCAAAGTTTAACCCAAAAGTTAACCTAACCATGGATTTAACCCAGTGGTTAAAGTTAACCAACGTTTATACAATTGGGTGCAGATAAACAGGACAAATTACTTTCACACATTATGGATACTTTAGCAACTACATTTTTAATAAACCCCATGGCCGTGCGATTAGCCGCTATGCTTAATTATTTATGTTTCATACATTTTGTAACGTACATTGGCAGACAATTTCTTTATTTATCAAAAAGTCTAAATAAAAGGTAGACGATACAATTTTGATATATTCGTAAAACATGTACGATATTTGTACGATATATTAATTACGAGTAGTATGGACAAGTATGGACCGGTAATTCACGGATATATGGACCTACCGATTTCCCTAGTTTGATGCCTCAACAGGGGCGGAGCGTTATCGATAATTGACAGGTTACGCGAATAGCAGATAAAAAATGGTGTCGGTACCGTTTTTTAAAAGTTTAAAACAATTTTTTTGGACTAGCTGCTTCCAAAATTAAATCACGAATGTGTTCAGAAAAGGTTGATAAATCTAATAAGCAAAAAATCTCATTTTAGGTATTTTCAGTGATAATTGACTCCGTTGTCACCTTAAGAATGCTTTGGTCAGCAGTCTTCATATTTGGTTTCGTGGTTGGTTATGACTAGTAGATGACGCCTTTCGATATTAAGGTGACTGTGTCAAAGGTCGAGGTCACTTTCGGATTTTACAACAATAAGTTTGTTTCCTCAAATGCTAAAGAATGCCTGTTATAAGTGTTTTGGTTTTGACATTTTCACATTTGAAACATTAATTATGTTCTCATATATTCATCATAAAACACCCCTAGGCAAAGCTACATGAATGGGGTATTTAAGTCTTGCAGTGGCTGTTTCAGTTGTGAGGTCAAAGGTTTAGTTCACTTTGGTCTTTGCCACAAAAAAATGTAAAATACATAATTTAGCAATGCACTGGCTTTTTACCCTCAGATTTGGCGTGGAAGTTATCCTTGAGCTTTAAATGACCACTTATTCTGACCAATTGGTATGCGGGGTATTCATGCAATGACAGTGGTAGTTCTAGTTATATCAGAACGTATTTACAGATTTTTAAGGCAGATGTTCTTGTAATCATGCATATGATAACAGGATCAGAATTAAGAATTTCTAACAGGAATAAAAAATGGATTGTGTTAATTCAACAAATATTTATACTTTTTTGTTTTTGTTTAATGAAAACACTTATGCAGTGCACGAGTGAGTAAGTTCAGCAAATTGTATCAAGAGTTAAGATATTTTGCTATTTTATGTATGGACATTATCTTCTTCTAAGATCAAGATACCTACAAGAACAACAAATATCTTTAAATCTAGCTATTGAGGTAAAGTATTTTGCCTGTCACTAAATTCTGTATCTCTTAGTGTCAATGACTCTGACCATTTTTCAAACAACCCCGAGGTAAACAAAATCCCCAAGGAACACCAAATACTACAAAATCGAAAATGTATTAGTTTCATTGTTTATTAACGTTACTGGATTGTGCGCGAAACCGACCAAGCAGGTTTTGTCCGGGAGCGGCGTCCTGTAAACGTTGCCATTGCCTTGTTGACCTTTTTTCAAGTTATTTGTTTGCAGAATTCAACATTTATATGATATTTTTAATTTAATTTAAATCGACCACATAATTAATGAATAAAATAACCTTCATGAAACAAGTCTTATGCACCGTATTCAGTTTATCTGACGGAAATAAAAGGTGTATGTATGCCTGATGTAAATAATCTGTTTGTTTGAATTATTATTTTTAGGAGGCACAGCGGACATCACTGTTCATGAAAAAAGGCCAAACAATACTTTGCTTGAGATACATGAACCGATAGGTGGGCCATGGGGAGGGACAGAAGTTGACAAAAACTTCATTAGACTGTTTCAAATGATCTTTGGTGCGTCTGAATGGGAGGAATACAAACAAAACGAGTTAGAAGATATACTTTACATGTATAGGGATTTCGAAGCGAAGAAACGAACTGTACAGTTAACATTATCAAAACAGATGATTCTAAAAGTGCCACCGAGTTTAAAAGAATACTACGAGCGGAATGGAAAGAGATCAATTGCCGAAATTGAGCATCTATTTGACAGAAATATAGTATGGCAGAAAGACAAATTGAGGATCGATGCATCACTTATCAAGAAATGCTTTGAGGGACCGGTCCATGAGATCATTTATAATGTGGAGAAGCTATTATCAAAGAAAGGGATGAAAAACGTCAGTAAAATAATTCTTGTTGGTGGTTTCTCTGAAAGCCAATATGTACAAGAGAGCTTTAAAGCGAAATTTGCTAACAAGCAAGTTATCGTACCGGCTGAATGTGGACTTGCTGTTTTAAAAGGGGCTGTTCTTTTCGGGCAAAATCAATCAATAGTTACCGCACGAATTTCACGATTTACATACGGTCTGGAAATTTCTATTCCATTTGATGCTACAAAACATCCCGAGGAAAAGATGATTGATTCAGATGTCGGTACACTTTGCATGGATTCATTTTGGAAAGCAGTTGAGATCGGAGAAGAGATAAAAGATGGACAAGAGGTAGCACGAATCGGGAAAGCAGTAGATGATTGTCAAAATCACATTAAAATGCGCATTTTCAAATCAAACAAACAGAACCCGATTTTTACAACAGATGAAGGATGTGAGCTGATTGGAGAAATTGCAGTTCCGATGGATTGTACATTAAAGGCTGTTGACAATGCCGTTGATGAAATCTTCATTTTTGGGGGCACAGAGTTGAAATTTAAAACCAAACACAGATTGCGTGGAGATATACATGAACTTAATATTGACCTTTAATTGACTACACAAAGACTGAAAAAGGTTGGAACAGAACTGTGTTCTGTGATTAAAACAACACTTAAACGCACATGACTTGTTATATAAAGTTGTTACAATTGATGACTTGTGAGAGTCGAAGTATGATAAAATTGAATATTTTCTTATTCACTATTTAATATCTGGAACAAATATTTTTACACACGTTTGTACACAAAAATTTCAAATATACCAGTCCAGTTTATAGTTGGTCTTATTTTTGAATAAAAAAGTATGATCGCAATAGTTTTCATTCTAAAAATTTTGCCAAACAATATTCCTGAAAGGTTTTTATCGTTGATATAGAATGATATACATGTATATGTATTGATGGTACACGAACAAAAGCACAAACGTGTGTTTTTGTTTCACATAAAAGCCTAGTTTCGTGCTAAAGAAAGTTGAATTTTTTCCAGTAATAAATGGCGTATGATTTTGAGTTATTTAGAGGTTAATACGTGGTTGCTGTACACCATTATGCGATTATGGCATGACGAAGTGAATAATGACCTGAGGGTCGCAGGCCCGAAGTTCATTATGAACTCGAGGGCCATTATCGCATAATGGCGAGCATCAACGTCTTTAGTACCCATATCCGAAATTTAACTTCGCCACTAATATTGGTTGTCGCCCTTTATACGAAGCAGTCAGTTTTTAATGTAAGCAAATATATGTCATACTGTACAGTTTAACACTCCGATTGACTTAGAAAGCAAGACGACACAAAATGAATATAAGAAAATGTTGTTTTATGGTTGTTTTTATCGATAAATACAGAATCCTACTCTTAATTTTTTGTGACAAATTTTTATGAAGTTTTGAGCCTTCAAGAACGGTTTCTGAGACTATTTGGTCTAAGGGCGAACAATCCGACCTTTTCGTACAGTCAGTCTAAAATCATTTTTGTAATTTCTGAGGATCACGTATTGTCTTGATTTATAAATCTTCAATGATAAGCTTTGCTGATTGTGATTAATTATGTCATTTAAACTTTAAAGAAATGTGTGCAATTGACTTCAGTTCATTCAACGCCAGCAGCCATATTGAAATTCATTGAGAGTTGATAACGTCAGTCTGCACGTGCGCTCATTCACTCACCCATTATGGAAAATTAATGCCGAGTAGCAAGGTGGCCAATCTTGCATAATGACGTAGATCTTGCCTGAATGGCCCTGAAATACCCTAGATTTTGTTACTCAATTCGCCATATTGAAATAACTAGTATATCATTTATCACCTAAGAAAATTTAATCGTTGTAAAAATAGATTGTGACAGTGTTAAATCTATAATATTAAATGTAATGCTGATATTCAAATCTAGTTTGCATAATCATAAACAAACTCACATGTAATACAGAAAACCGACAAAATTCTTAACAAACAAAGTTTATAAATATACTTAACTAGGAAGCAACCTTTAAAAACAGTTGGTGATAAAAACCTTCATAAAATCATCGAGCTATTTATAAAAGCTTTGTCTCAACGGTCTGATTCAAAGAAGTGATACATGTGTGTAGTTAAAATCAAGAACCACACATTTGTGTGATTTATGTTCATATTATTGTTATAACAAATGTGCGATTTAAAATCATCAGGATAATTTAACATGTTGCATTCCCAAGCGCAAATGATTGGCATTTGTTTTCACACCACGTTACAGTACGTCGGACACTAACGCCGTTAGGTTATAATGGACACACACAGAAATTGTGTAATAACTAATACTGAAGAATGTACACAAAAGGCGAATAGTTTGATTATTCATTGTGTAAAATTGGTTGTGTATGGTTTGACTTATATTTAAGCATTTATTTAATATTTAATTTTTGTGTTTTTTTTTTTCTCTCTCACAAAATAAGTTAGTATAAGTTTAGACCACAGAAGATTGTATAGCAGTTTCTTTTTGTCTGACTATAATGTTATTAAAGCTCGTCTGTGGCCTGATGGTTTATGATTTGACTTCATAGATCTAGCCCCTCTGTATGTTCGATACTGGGCAGTAGTAGGCTCATTCCCAATTAAGTACGACATTTGATGTCGCTTTTGTCTGGCTGGATATATTTTGACCATGTAATGATCAATCATAAAATTCTATGTATTTTTTATAAGGATGACCAAAACAGTAAATTAATAATGCAAGTTTAATGACACATCGAACTGTTTTATATGATGAAATACTCTTTATCTTTTTTGGGGTTTAAAATTCACCATGCCGGCATCACCATGCATCGTTATTTAACATTTATAATAACTGCATATTTGGTTTATTTCATGTAAAAATGTTTAGTTTCAATAGGCACATGTTCTATCTTACAAAAATTTAACATTTTCCTTTACTATCCATGGAATGTAAAAAATCGTACTAATGTATAGGCTATGTCGCCAAATTCAGCCAAACTCACTGGATAATATTTCTTGGTGTGACCTTTTTGAAGTATGAAATCACTTAAAAAGTGTTAGTTTTGACCATTTATTCTAGTTATGCTAACTATTTGTCCACAATGATACGGATTTTAAGATTTTCAATACTTTTGTTTCCAAACCCACTCGACATTATTGAACGAATGACCGTGATTTTTGAGCGATAACGTAAAGGTCGATTCTTTGAACACACGCGTCCGTCAGATATGCATAGTGATCTAAGTGCCATATATAGATTAAGAACAGTATGATAATAGTTTAACAAATTGTAGTTATCTCAAGTAATTCAGAGACAAAAATCACAGTAAATATAAATATTCATATGAAAAATAACGTACGAGGTATAATGTTCGGGATAAATGTTTTTCAGAATACTGAAACCCCTTGCGTTTCTCTGTGTTTTATTCGTCTTTGGATTCATTTTACACAAAACTAGTTGCCCGGATGTTGTGAAAGTAAACGACCGCCATATTTACAAAAATGTGATACTATGAAGCTTTATTTTGAATGCACTTAGAAGGTAAGTTAAAATTGTCATTATTGTGACAAAGGTAAATAATTATAATAGTTATAGTTTTGTATGCAGGAAGGTTGTTTAAGCTGTACATCATCATAATACATGTAATGTTTCATGCAACATTTGTGTAGGGGAGACTGGGGTACTCTGGGACATGGGGCACTGTGGGACTATGGGATTTTTTGATACCTTTTGTTCTTTGATTTAAACCTGATTCATGCTGATGATTGATCTTGTCAAGCTTCTTTCCCTACAAAAGTTTCATGGCGGCAAATTGAGTAAAAATCAGTCTGGCGAGTACTATGTTCTTTTTACCTTTCAAAGTGAAATTCTAGAAAAGACACATATTGTTTTCAAAATCTTCTATATTGAATACTCATTTGTATCATATTAGTAATGGATAATGTGCTAAACATTGCCTATATTTTCTGATTTGAAATAAATCTTGCTTTGGTTGTCTTTTTAAATTATTGTCACATAAAAATTGTGGGGTTAGTTGGGGTACTCTGGGACAGTGGATTCCATACACTCTGGGAAGTGTACCACATTCTGTTTCAGATCACAAGTACAGACTATTGTTATATTAGGGACTATGGGATTTTTTGATACCTTTTCTTCTTTGATTTAAACCTGATTCATGCTGATGATTGATCTTGTCAAGCTTCTTTCCCTACAAAAGTTTCATGGCGGCAAATTGAGTAAAAATCAGTCTGGCGAGTACTATGTACTTTTTACCTTTCAAAGTGAAATTCTAGAAAAGACACATATTGTTTTCAAAATCTTCTATATTGAATACTCATTTGTATCATATTAGTAATGGATAATGTGCTAAACATTGCCTATATTTTCTGATTTGAAATAAATCTTGCTTTGGTTGTCTTTTTAAATTATTGTCACATAAAAGTTGTGGGGTTAGTTGGGGTACTCTGGGACAGTGGATTCCATACACTCTGGGAAGTGTACCACATTCTGTTTCAGATCACAAGTACAGACTATTGTTATATTAGGTACATTAGAGTTACATTATATGCAGGGTAGACTTTGATTATATAGTATTAATAAATGAATTATCTTCATGTTTTGGCAAAACAAAATTTTGGACAAGAACTTCTAAAAGGTTGAACTGACCTTGACCTTTAAATGACCTTGACCGTCATGGCCAAGTTATTGAATTTAATTTTGATTGTCATATTTTTTTTTATTATGGAAGAATTTGATTCATATGTGGACATAACAACACTTGTGATCAAACAGACATATGGAATAATTTAGATAATTTTATGTTCTTGACCTTTAAATGACAATGAACGTCAAATGAATTAATGAATTTAGATTATATTTTCCCAACTTTGTCAATCATTTATGGAAATGATTCATGCTTGGACAAAACAAGTGTGACCATACGCACCTATCAAAATTGAAATAAAAATATAGAATTTTCAACAGAATTCCTAAAGAAAGCCAAACATGGCAAAATTGAAAATGTTGCAGGCCCAGTTTGATTGAGCCTGTTCATAAACAGTAATGGAATGTGCAATTGACTGCCCACAACCCCGCCCCCACAGGCTAAAGCAGAATTCCACATTTAACATGCACTGGAAAAATTTAGATTTTTGAAACAACTGCAGATTCTCATTTCCAGTAATTTTGTACTTTCAATGTAATTATACATATTGTCCTAAGTACCCAAGCATGTCCCACTGTACCATATATGGTGTCCCAGAGTGACCCTAACTCGGGGCACTCTGGGACATTTTAATGACCGTATTCTAATGCATATCTCTAAGTCAACTTAATTATTTTAGGTTCAGTTAGTTATCTGTTACATCCAGTACATATTGTCCTTTTCATCCACGAAAGAAAGCATCAGTCCTTAAGATATGTTAAGTAGGAGATTGAAAATTATGATTTTTGTCCTAGAGTGCCCCAGTCTCCCCTATTTTGACAACATATTTTGTCTTGTTCGTAACATGTTTTTTTCCCGTATGTTACTATATTGTTATGGCTTCTCTAAAAGAGAAAGAAAGCGCTTCCAGGTGGACAGTGGTTGAAAGCAGAACGAGAAAGAGTCAAAAAGGTCTCGAATACCTAAAAGAGAAAAGAATTTAGAGAACATTAGCTAGATTATATCGCAGGATAGAAACTCCTGAAAACAAAAATAAGAATAAAAGAAGAAATTGAAAACTTCTCAAAAAAGACTTCAGCGCTATACAGCTAAGAAAGACGTCACGACACCGAGGAGTAAAAGTGTTAAGTTATTGAAAATTTATGGGTTGAAAGCAGACGATGTGCCTAAAATAAGAAAGAGGTTGTTCTTTTGTGAATGTTTAAGTTGCGAAATAAAACAAAGTAAGGTAGACAATAGACAGAATTTGAAAGATATTGTGCACAGAATAGCACCCGAAAAGATCATGAAGAAATACAGAATGAAAACTCAGCTAGAAAAATCTACTAGCCTTGATAAGAAGAAGTCAAGTACCACTAAAGATATAGCAGTGAAGAAAAGGTCAAGAAAGAGTGAACATAAAATGCGTGTCACAGAAAACATTCTCATTTCTTGAGCGAGATGACAATTCCAGAATATTACCTGGAAAGAATGACTGTACAAAAGTTTAAAGTACGTAGCAAGGTTAAAATTCAGAAAAGTGTACTGAATGACTACATCTATAACTTGCATCTGAAATTTGTTGCTGAATATGGATTTAAAGTAGCATAACGCCAGACCACAGCACATACAAGTATCGTTAGTGAACTTTGCCTCGAGGAGTGTTTGTCTTTGCTCGAAACATCGGAACTTTTGTTATCTGATTCGTGCTCTCAAATGTCTCAATGTGAATAGTTGTACAATCCCAGGTAAGTTTGTTGAAATGTACGGCCAGAAACCAGATTTGTTAAACAAGATGTTGCAGACTATTCCTGATAACGAAGATGTGAATTACCAACAGTGGCAGCTATTACAACTTAAGAACGGAAAAGAGAGGCAAAGGGTTGTTGAAGTGAGTTTGTCAAAGAGCGACTCCATTGAAAAGACGACTGAAGTATTGAAAGAATTCGAATCACATATTCATCGAGTGAAAGAGCAAAAAAAAAATGCAATCAAAGTTATGAAAGATAAATTACCCGATAGTCATGTTCTCATCCAAATGGATTTTAGTGAGAATTACACTATGTTATACTCTTGAGGAGATTCAATCAGTATATTGGAATAGCTCAATGGTAAATTTGCACCCAGCAGTCATTTACTTTAGAGGAGAAGGAAGTGATTTGACAACATGAAAGGTATGTTTATGTCTCAGAGGTTCTCAGTCATAATGCGTCGATGGTAATATCTATAATCGACAAATTGATGAAGGTAGTTAAATCTTTGGTACCTGATTTAGAAAATGTCCAATTTTGGACAGACTCATCCTCCTCCCAATATAGAAATAAAACAATATTTGATATGGTGAGCAGGTTTCCAAATCTCTATAGTGACTTTGCCTCATGGCAATAATTTGAAATTGGGCATGGCAATTGACCCTGGGACAACGAATAGAAATGCGGACAGTGCTGTAAAGCAGGGAAAAATTATACAAGATGCATCCGACCTTTATTCATGGGGTACATTGAATCAGAAAGGTATTAAATATAAATTGGTAAACAGAGGAAACGTATGAAACAAAGAAAGAAACAACAGTTACTGAAGAAAGAAACAATGAAATACAATAAGTTAAAGGTTCGTAGATGTTTCATTCTGTCGTGGGTACTGAAGATGGACAAATTGCTGTTAAAACACAACGTTAGTGTGTGCGTAATAATTGCTTTATGGCCAAATTTAATGTACATTCTAAATGCAGTTGGAAAATTAAGGCTATTACAACTAGGTCAGTAAAGCAAGATGAAACATGTTCAAAGATAAAATTAAATTTAAGAAGATTCTGGAATAAATGAACTACAAACAGAAAAAGATAAGAGATATGATAAAAATGAGACCCCAAGTGTCTCAGACACAAATGAAAGAGATACTTTGCCTGAACGTCTGGTAGTTTCAGTTGGAGACTTTGTTGTTGTCAATATTACGATGACCGCTTTTTTTAAATCAGCGACAACGGCAAGTCAGCTCGTGTGAGCTTCATGCTTTTTGTTTGTTTGTGTCGGGTTTTACGTCACTCCGACACAGTATAGGTCATATCGCGACGTTCCAGCTTTTCTGGTGGAGGAAGACCTCAGGTGCCCTTCCTTGCATTATTTCAGGCACGAACGGGCACCTGAGTAGAACCACCGACGTTCCGTAAGCTAGCTGGATAGCTTCCTCACATGAAAGAATCCAAAGTTCCTGTCGAGATTCGAACCCACAGCGGTGAGGGGCAAGTGATTTGAAGTCAACGACCTTAACCACTCGGCCACGGACGCCCCTTGAGCTTCATGCAACAATGTGAAAAGGTAAAAGCAAAATTTAAGTGGCCGTTAAGTCACTACGTTGACGATATAGAGTATGATGAGGTCCCGCGTATGGTAGAAGAGCCAGTACCAACTAGCAAGGCTAGTCGAATGTTTACTTTCCAAGATTATGTACTTAGCATGTTAGAAAATTAACGAGATCAGTTTTCTGAACATTAAAACTTGCTGACAAATGCATCGTGAAATAGTAACATTCGGGACAATCACGTGGTAATAACGTTTCTGACAGGCTAATATATGTTATTGCACTTAATTGAAAATTCTGTTTCGTCATAAGTTGTTTTGCAATGATTATTTCATTATTTTCTTAATTCAACGACTGAAATACAGTATAGTTATACTTTCGTTTGAGAAAGTAGTTTTATTTAAAGTACGGGACAAAAATGAAAATGTTTGAAAATGTCTATTTCTTTGGTTTTTTGTTACAGTTTAGCAAACAATATGTTTAAAAGTGTTGTTTATCAACAGTTTGGTAAATGAAGTTCTTGTTCGCTTTTTTGTTATATATAATTATGTGTATATGATAAAATATCATACTTTATTACATGAGAATGTTTAAAATTGTGTACACAAGTTTGTCAAGGATAATGATTTTTGGTCTTAAACACAAACTTGTCTTTTTATGTGTATTCCTAAAATTGTTCGAGAAAATTAAGATAAAAGATGCAGTACTTATGTACAGACGTTAAACTTTATAATGCTTTCAATAACTGCTTTTTGTAAATGTGTTATCAAAGTCTTAAATATTTTAGGTTATTAGAAACATAATGCATCATAAACAAATAACTGTTTACTCTTTTTCTAGGGCAAAGATAAAATTTCTAACGTATAAATAATGATTGAGAACAAATTGAAGCTGAATGGAATTGTATTGTATTGTTTTAGATACAATAATCTAAGACAATGAATTATATTTTTCAATAATACATGTAATATATAGAATCTTTTAGAGAGCTGTCCGAAATACTTGTGACTTTATGACAGATTTATCATTTACTACATAATTCTATCTGATGATAACTGACGATAATTGTACTAAAGGCTTCATTGTATAATTTATATTTTATAGCTATTTCCGACGCGTAAAATTGAAAATTAAACTGAAATCGAACAAGCCTGCGAAATATGTTTGAAATTAGATTTCCATTGTCATTCAAATCTAAGCGTGAACTAAATGTTTGCTAAATTAGTTTAAACACTCTCTCTCTCTCTCTCCCCCCCCCTCTCTCTCTCTCTCTCTCTCTCTCTCTCTCTCTCTCTCTCTCTCTCTCTCTGAAACTCTCTCTCTCTCTCTCTTTCTGAAACGATCTTTGTGTTTTAAAGAGTTTTTTTAAGATCAAATTTGTGCGAACACATTCATGATTAGATGTAAATTATTTAAAAGAACTGAATGACATTATTTTATCGTATATCTTTTTCATTTTCAAAAATGTAATGGACGTAAGAAATTTCTTGACTTTCTTTTCACAAAGAATGACCGAGATACTTTAAGAAATGTAGGTGAAAATTTATATATTTGTTTTTATTTAAACCATTCACTTCATTTAAATCTTAAAATGCAATTAAAACGTGATATTGTTTATATGCACAAAATTGCAGTCTTCACGTAAACATTGCTCCACATAAAATGATCCGTAGACAATTAATAATATCCTTATTAAATAAGGTTCATGATATTCCTTTGAATTTTGATAAAACAGATAAAATGGAGACAGATAACATAACAGCTACAGACACATGAAATGGAGAAAGTTATTATCCATTCAAAACTGGTAACCTTCTAGATATGCAATTAAATTCTGACTAGCGCGTTTCAACTAAGATTAAAGGTGTGAGAAAATATGTTGTTTATTTTCATTGGCGGTTTAGAAGGTTGTTGTCGATTAAAAAAAAAGGAATTGCTCTTATATCAACATTATTGTAAACGTTATTACTGTACATGCTATAAACATTCTTGAGTATATCTAAGAGAATATAAGATTACATGTATATTATATTTTGAATACTAAGTGTTAAATACTGAATTTAATTTAATATGTCCCAAAATAAATTTATGCGCGCAACATCTCAAAGACTAATAAAAGGACTGTGAACATAATTCGAAATTTACACATCTGACAAAGTGCCATATAAATTTACATGTTTGTACCCACGCGTACTTGTGTTACTGTTTTATTAAGATAATAAAATAATAAAACTTTTCAAATGATGTATAGGTTAATTACATTTAATACTTTTATTGATATATTTCACCATGTTAATCATTGTTTTACACACCGGACTTATTTCAGGATTATTTGCGATCGTTCGGAATTTTGTAAGCTTTCGTTTATTAGAAAATGACACAATAGTTATTTAGAATATTGAATGCTGTTTGATTGATTAAGGGTAAATTTTTTATTTTTCTGGAATGTTAAACACATGTGGAATGTCAAAAATGATGAAGAAAATAATTGTTTTTATACTGCATATCTAATTACCCGGAACTCTTGACTTCACATAAAACTTCAGTTAAATACAGACAAAACTATTTATCATCTTTAGAGGAATTACCGGAATAACTGACTCAAAAGCGAACAATGCCATCATCAGACGGAACTGATAAGCCGGCTGCTCATAAGCAGCACTGGTACAAAGGTTTAGTTTCCGTTGGCAGCCTAAGGATCAATAATGGTCGTTTTTAAAAATGTGTAAGCGGGAAAGTGTAAAATAATAAAATAAACAATCTGGAAAATGAGTAATCTATCGGAAGCATAAATAACATGTGTCCATGTGTGTATTTGCAACCTTAGCATATGCCCTTAGAAATATTGTTTTATATTAAATCTTTATACAATATGTAACCAAAACAACAAGAAAACACTTGTAAATTTTTCGTCTGAAAACATTCTAATATAATTTTTACACTAATCGGAAATGTTACATCAATCAATAAATCAACACAATAAAATAAGTACATTCTTAATTCTATTTAGAAAAGTATTGTTAAATAAAGGAGCATTATATGAATTACATAAAACGTCAAATCGGGCCTAATTGCTAATTATTTCAGATTTCTCTGTGAATTTAATTAAAAACATTTGCAGATTTTTAAAAAAAAAATCTTTTAAGTTTAAATATATATATATAGATAAAGAAGAATAAGTTAAGTAGATAAAAATGACTGAGTTAATGATAAATTGCAAAGTATCAAACAATGATCTAAGATGTACAGCTCAAAATAGTAAAGTAATATTCTGTAACAAGTCTAAGTCGTAAATGAAGAATATCGCTTCTGGATGGTATCTTCATAAAACATATAAAATGTAATCATTTTGTCAATATCACAAATAATACAGTGGGTTTCGTCTAAAATTGTTTGTTTGTCATTTATATTTATTTATTTGTTTATTTATTTATTTGTTCATTTTATCAATATAGTTTGTAGAAGCCTTTCTGAAGCTTATAGTCATACATTGTTCTTTTGTTCTTTTGTGATGTTCGAAAGTCGTGGCTGCGCCATTGAAATTATGTTATAAATATAAATTGTATCTATTGTTTGGCAAGCTGTCAACTATTTGTCTCTTTGACATCAACCTTTTAAACGGAAATAAATAGACATACAATTAATTATTTAAATAGATTGCACCTATAACTGATGGTAGGGTAGAAAATCTTTAAATTAACACAAAACTAGCATTCATTACTTTACATTGCTTTTATTTTGTGCTATATGTATTCTTAATATTATAAATATAGTTTGACAAGGTATGCATATAAAAAATAAAATATAAAAGAAATCGGTTTCGTGAAAATAGTTAAATGCACAAATCTTGCAAATGGTCAAATAAGTCACTGTCAACTTCAATTAAAATCTATACCTGTTAGGTTTTTATCTAAACCGAGCTACGAAAAGAGATGAAAAGCGATTATTATCTAGTCTATTAGCCAAAACGTTGCCAACAGCAATTTTAATTATGTCAGTGAATTATATTTATATCAACTCCGATGAAAAGTAAACAGAGAAACAGACAATTGCCAGATGTTAATTGAGCCTAACGATGCAGATTCTAGTTTTGAGGGATTCCGTTTTTCTCTATTTATATTATATCATATTATTATTGTAGGGCAGATTGGAAAACTATGAATGCTATGCTTTAATTTAAATTTTTAATTACAATTTAATATAAATATAAGATAAAAGAAGATCTAATGCATTTATCTTTGCACCTAACAGTCTTATTATTGTCGTAGGATATGGTATTTAAATACATTGTTTTTTAAGTTGTTGTTCTGGAAGTTACACGTCCCTTGTGGCTGAGGGGTTGCCTTAAATGGGCGAGGCATAATAATTGTATCCACCGTTTTCCCTGCGTGATCGTAAGAGGCGACTTAATTCGAACTGGAATCTATGCCTCTCTAAGCACCAGCATGAGAGGTAGTTTTGCCCTGAAGTTTGTTACACCCAAGGTTAGCCAATATATCTATTCTGTTTCGGCGCCATATGACCTTTACTGATGTAGAAATTATTCTGCCTTCACAATTGGAAAGAATCCTTCAATGACCCCGCAATTTAGCAATAGAAAGACTAAATAATGTGAGAACAATCAAAGAACTCAACGTTTGTTGAAACATCGTGATTACATTATATCTAAGAACTCCAACTCACTAAATACTTAACGTATCGTTGTAAACAAACAATATCTTAAATTCCATTAACATGCCAATAATACATTTTGCTGTCTGACATCTGTCCTAATTAAAGTTTGTTTTATTCCGAATCCGTCAGTCAGATTGCCACATTACACACATCATAGCATTCCTTGCATACACTGCCAGTCAAATAAATATTGCTGCACGTGCTGCACTTAATATGTCTTGTCAAATTATCTAAATGTAGTTAGTTTGCCTTTGTTTATCTGTGTTTATTGCAACCAAACCAACAAAAAAGTTCGTACATGTGAACAAGCCAGATGAGATAAAATTAAAGCTTGAAATTGTACCTTTACACATGTGTACAGACAAATTTTACTGACTATGTTTTATTCAGACTTAAAAATCATGTTACACAATTATTTATGGTTTTATATCATATATATAGTGCTCAAATGAAAATTTATTAATATTGTAAGTTCCAAAAGCATTATTTGTAAAGATATTACCGATTTTACATTTAATGTTAATAAAGGGAGGTAATTTGAAATTTATTTTCTTTAAAGTCTAAGTCAAAGTTGTCATATGATTACATTTAATGTGGACAAATATTTACACATTTTACATATATTCTTTGACGTTCAAAAAATTGTTTTAGAAGCATAATTATTTACATTTATAAAATTTCACTTATGATAACAACCTTAATTAACAATTAATTAATCAACATATAGGATCTTTAAGTTACTTGTGCTTTTGTTCTTTAAAATAATTATAAATTATTCGGAGTCACACTTATATGAGAGCTTAAACCTATTTATTTGGATGTATACGGCATTCATTTTCATTCATAGTACAGAGTTCCTTTACATTCGATATATTTTGTGAAATATAAAATATGGTAAAAATTATCAATAAGAAAGGACGGCGTTCCATGAACGCAGCCCCCACATGACCTCGCAACAAGGACCGGCGGGCCATGAGCCCAGGAGGACCCCCCCCCCCCCCAAAAAAAAAACAAAAAAAAACAGGACAATGCACAAAGCAGTGCACGCACGGGATAATCACTTTAATAATACACAAAAGAAAATAAAAGCAACTGACAAGGAAATCAAATACAATTGAACGATTAATAGGCCCACAAAGTAAAGGGGCACAGGGTAAGGGGACTTGATGGAAGGAAGGGGGAGGGGGGGGGCAAAAATAAAAAAATAAAACTAGGGACAAAAGGGAAGATACTTACCGTAGACGAAAATACAACAACAAGAAGGGACATAAAAGTGTCACCAGAATAGAACTAAACAACACAGACATACATCTGAGGAACAAAGAGGATCGCCGCCTTTGAACGTTCGGCAAGTACTGCTGGGGTGTTTTAAACGGTTAATGGCGTACCAAACCTCACTCTTAGCCACACCATGTTCTTATAAACGAGACAGCATAAATAAAATGAATCCCCGCCAAGTGAAATTCGAACAGTTGTTATGGTTACAAAAGGTGAAATAAGTAAAACACCGAAATGATCATGTAGAAACATATAACAGAAAACTCAGGACCATAACAAAAATACTCAATGTCTTAAAGGAAGACAGATCAACAAGAAAATCACATACAAGGGCCCGACAAAGCAAGGCAGAAGACGATGATAAAGATGCTTATTTTATTTTCTCACAATACAAGTACCTGTTCGTTCTGAAATAAAACATACCTCTCCATTGAACATCTACTGTTTAATCATATGGATTATTAATTCCAGCACTTAAATGTTTTGTAAAACATTTATTTTTTTTCTTTCTCAAAAGACGTATCATCAATAGAGTTTAATATCAAAATAATGTATTTAACGCGGCTCTGTACGAACCACACCTACATTTAATCGCATGCAAATTACCTCACTTTGTTTAGTATTCTGACTTAGGTTTGAAAATAGAAAGTCTTCATCAGTCTTAACGCGGCGTGATTGACAAACATTTGATATAATTGATTCTCTGTAATCATATTATAAGATCATAAAAATATAAAGAATTGATATAATGTTGTTTTATTTCAATCTGCTATATGTCGAAAGTTAATAAGAGATTCACATGATCCCTAAACTACGCAAAAAAACCGGCAAAATTGAATGTGAATGCTGTGCTTGAACAAATATAACATTTTTGATTGTATGTAACATTTAAATTGCTTCCACACTAAAGGAACAACACTGATGTGCCAATGAAAAGCAGAAAAATGGAATATCTAAAAAACACAAATTTGCAAGTTGAAAATGCTGCAGCAGCTAGCCTGCTCATAAATTGCAAGCTAACGCCATCAACCCCTAGCACCGTCGTAAGTAGAATAGTTGTTTTTTAATATTGAATTAAGTTTGATAAATTGCATATCTAATTTGGTATCAAATGATAACTGTTTATGTTATTACGTTTTTTGGGTTTTTTTTCACTTGATTCTGTCCCACTTTAATTTATCCCTTTTAAAAATCAATGTCAATAATTAAGATTTCTACTGTTCACAGACATACTTTAAATTGCCTTTAATGTATTTTTATTGAGATTCTTCATACTTTCAATGGTAAATTTGGTACCTAGAAATAATATCACATTCCCGTTGCAATTTAATCTTCAACCGGATTTAATTATATAAGAATTCGCCCTTTCTTTTGTCAATGCTTTATCTTATTAAGACGTCGGGCTAAAATACGTTGTTAACCTTAAAGACAAATAAGCTGGTTTCATATTACCATATTTCATTAAATGACTAATTTATCGAAATAAAAGTGAGACCTAAAAGACAATCTTAATTGTAACTGGATATTTGAATCGGTGGTAAGCTTAAAAGTTCAACACATTACCACTTTTATATACATCTCATAACATTTATACTGAGCAAGTGATAGCATACGCTTTGTTTCAAATGATTATATCTACTTCTTCTGCCAGAGTGATCAAAGGTTTATGTTATTTCAAAAGTATTTTTCAAAAGGATAACAAACCCTTAAGGGTTGTTTAACTTGAGTTAATTGGCAAATGCCAAAAAATATGGATTTTTAATGCTTTTATATTTCACTTATTTACAGGTAGGTAAAGAATTGAACAGCCGTATATATGTTTTCCAATAAACAAATTAAATATTGAAATGTTAAGTAACAAAAACCTTCATAGACAGACGAATATTTCAAGACACCTTAACATAATCACAATCATCATGAAGATTGCATTCGACTTTTGAACATATTTACATTGTTTTATGTCTAACCAAATAATTGTTTCATGTAATTTAAACGTCATGAGCTATATTCACGAAAACATACTGTTAATCATTGTTTTGCATGACTAATGTTAAGAACTTGCATTAAAAGATTTTTATATCATTATTCACTGTCAGGGTATCTTATCTTATAACACAAATAAATCATCTTCGAGGAATGTGAATAATATCAGGAAAAACATCTTTTAAAAATTGTCGTATTGGCTGTAATAGAAACAAATCTTTTTGCCAAAGTCAAGTAAATAAACATTTTTAATTAACAAATATGAAGATGGCTTAAGCTTTTATTAACACCAGATGGATAAATTTATAGAAGAAACGTCAAATACTGATCTGAAAGTTGAATTAACTGTGACGTAGAATATTTCACTGTCTCCCTCAGATTAAACATATTATTTATTACAATAGTAACCGTTCTAAAACGCAGGTAAAATAACTGTCGCAATCGACAAAGTAATATTTACAGTAACTTTTGCTTTGCTTAATGACGGTAAATATTTCCTTTATATCCTTGCCATCTGACTTCTTGTTCTGTTGTTGTTAATATTATCTTGGTTAAAGGTGAGACATTTAATTGTACCAAAGCTAAATCGGTCTGAACAAATATGAAAAAGTATTTAATTTAACGAAATAAAAAATAAACTACCAAGCCAAATGGACATTTTTTGAATGTGCAAAATCAATAATATCACATTTAATGACAGACCTCAGTAACTTTTTATGATAAACGTTTAAATGACAAAGATTAAAAACGTTTGATCGGGAAGATTAAAAAACCAAAACCTAAAGACATTAACGGGTGGTATTAATGTTCTTGTCAATACGAAATAGCTATAGGAATTCATTAATCTACACAGTGCAACATTTGTAAAATATAATAAAATCAAAATTGGTAACATTTGACATTGTTTTACCTTGATACATATTTAATGCAGTAAAGTGTTACACTTCATTGATATTTCGAAACTGCAGCATTAAAAAACAACATCAATTTTTGTTCTAAAAGTTTTTCTTCAATTACAGCACTAAGCTTTAAGCACGATTTGACAAAAATAGTTATATAAAAGTGCCAAAAGGCAGGTATATGTACTGTAATATTTGATGCAATTATTTTAAGACCGACTGAATGATATTTTGAAAATTAAACACTATCGATGCAAGTGTATTATAAGATACATTGTATATTAAATTTTTACTTAATGTTGATCATAAAGAAGACGAGCAATTTATTATTACTTCGTACGTTTGTTAAAGTTTTATTCAAAGAAATTAATATTAGGTAACATTTGAACAAACAGAAACATCCTTATTTAACAAAAATATTCCAATTCAATAGATAATTATATGATAACGAATATATGTATACTCCTTTAAGCATCTGACTTAATCATTTGAAAATCGTGTTTTGCATGGAAATCGGGCGATCTTAACAACATTCTGCGGTTTTGCAATACCTCATTCGATTCGTATCAATAAATGTCAACATAAATAAATAAGAAATAAAATATGAAATTTGATTTATGTGATTTATTAAGAAAATTGTATGCTGAAATATTTTTTCATGACAAATGTAAAGATTTAAAAGAAAATGTTTCGGTATTATAAATATCACTTTAATTATCATGGTTATGTAGCATTTTTCTATGTGTTAAATATTTACCCAAACAGATTTCTGAGAAAATTGGTATGTTATCATTGAATGTTCTGTCACGTTTCTGACACGAGCGTCAACTAGGTTTAAAAAATCACAGATGCTTGATCAAGTTATTTCACAATATTAAGAATCTAACGTAACCTTAGCTAGTTGTTAACAATTTATCTTTACAATATACTTATGAAATATTCTTGACAAAGTCAATGGCAAGCCAAAAATTATATAGCATGTATAAAACAAACTGTTGTCAACGTCTAAACAAATAAATATTTGCAAATGTTGAAACAAACGCATGGGAATAAACCGGATTTTTGTTCTATATACATTTCAAATGAACTAATTGCCTGACATCTTAAAGACATCTCTAAGTTTAATGTTCACAATACTACCAATGGGTATTGTGTTCGATATGTCACATACAACATGTTTTTAATAAAAAGACATAACATATTTATCTTGGCAATAAATTTCTTCATTAAACCTTTAACTGAACACTCAATTTCTTTTTGATTTAAGTATTTGGTAAACTTATCGCATTTTCAAGGTTGATATACATTTTTTAACCTGATTTCATAGAAGACTCAAAATGTGTTATTTAAGAGGAGAATTATTTGCATTTCACATATTAGCTCAAAAACATTAATCTAGATCAAAAAGATAAATTTATATAAAACTTATAGAAAAGTTATCACATATAATCACTAAATAGTTTGTCACGTTATTAGCATTAAAAGAGATAAAAAAAGGGGATGGACATTAAACAGATGCTGGGGCACGTGCCAATACTAACGTAGTATAGATAATGATATAAAATTCGTTCATACTTTTCTGCTTCATGACATGTGTTTAAAAAACTGTATTATTTTTACGGCCACTTTGCAAATTAATGAAACGTCTGCTTACACATTATTTCGAATCATGGGTACTTGTATTTTACAAACAATGGGCGTGTTTTAAATTATTTACAAATTATCAAATACACGCTTTATTTAGCCCTAGTCGCATTACTTATAAAATCCCCATCGTAAACGTTATGTTTGATATTCTTGAGAATCCGTTGTACTTAACCATAATTTTATGGTTTGTTTCGTGCGTCGAACTGTGGAATATTTGTTTTTGTTTTGTTGTCTTTTACGGCCCACCAACATTACTTCGGTCATATGGAGTTTGGCTAACTTATGGTGTTACAAAAGTAGAATAAAATACGAGTGTGATCCACTGTGGAATAATATTTGATCTACTTTACGGATATGAAGCATTAATTCCGTTTCGGTGTATATGATTGTATTTTGTGATCAGTTTGACATCATTTATTTATTGGATCTTTCAAATGAAAAGATTGTTTTATTTCATTGCAAAAATAAAGTAAATGAAAGAAAATAGTATTCACAACAACAGTAAGTATGCAACCTTCAGTCTCGCTTCGACTGAGTTTGTTCTATGAGATCATGGAACTGCAATGCATCATGCAACGCAGCATACTTAGGGCTTAATCAGTATTAAATCTTAAACAGAAAATTTATCGGAATTATTAGTCTCGTAGACCCATATAAATATTTCTATACAAATCTAAGATCATGTGTCCACGGAAAAACCAGTTCAGGTTTTATCCTATAGTAACTTCTTTTGTCGTTGATTGGCGTTAAATAGACACTGCGGGTTTTTCTTCATGACATAACTCTTCAATGACGCCAAATGACTTCTCCCTTTCTATTTCCTGAACACACGCGTATTGTTTTATTACTTACATAAATGATAACATTCTTAAATATTGTGCATATGTTGATTGTTATAAAGACATGAAATATGTCGCTAAGATTATTTTCAATTCAAAGTTTATAATCAGACAAGTATTTCAGGGTATTTTGCTCCGGAAACGTTTTTTGTTCTGTTAACATACAATATTCATGTGTGTTGAATAACAGAGACATTCTATTGTAAAACACTTCTAAAACTACTCTATAAGCAGCCAAATTGTAATGTTTATAAACTTTGTTACAATATTTCAGAAGATATTTCTTCATACCTTTTAAAGATTGATACAGTATTGTCTTATTTATATTTAACTCTACTATGATAATTATCTGATTATAAGCATGATGTCTAAGGTGATAAATAATATATAAGTTAGCGAGAGGTAATTATACAATAAATGCTTCAAAATCAAGCAATGTATGCGCAATTTACAAGTTTTATATTTTTTTTGCAAAACGGGAAATTGGTGGTCTTGAAACAAAATTATACCAGATCATTTTAATTTAGTTAACAATAATTTCAAAGTATAAACCTATCAAATGTGAAACCTGATCCGAACCTCTACACACAATCATTTTTGATATGTTATATTCAATTATATCTTACCTTCTGACAAAAATGAAATTAATAAAATATTATCTTGTTATTATACCAGCTTTAAAAATATAAAGTATGATATTAATCATTTGGATGTTCGCCTGTTTAGAAAGATAAGTTGTCTTTAAAGGAATTGATGTGTATAATTTTCATGGTACTTGTTTTTGTAGCTCTGTTTTACCCATTTTCATACAATCCATATTCATGGGTAAAAGTGTTTGATGACTATAAAAGACCGGTACATGTAATGCCGATATTTTCATCGAGTTTTCATAATAATGCAAGACAACTAGCTTTCACTGTATAGACTTACATACTGCAACAAAAGTTACATTAACGTAATTAGACAGTGATATGGTAGGAACCTGTTAAAGTGATTACTGCATTACGCACCTACATCACACAAATCAGAAAATAATAACTTTGTTTCAACTGTTTTGTTCAAAGACGTGGTGGTATAAAAATATGAACCACACATCTATGATTAATTTTACGTACGATTTATGTTCATAGTTTTGTTATAACAACTCAGAGGTAGAAGATGTTAAAATGGTATCCATTTAGATAAGTCAACGTATTACATAACCAATTGCAAATGGTTTGCATATTCTATCACACTTCGGTAAAGTATTTTGAACCATAAAAATGAAAGTTCATTTACGATGCTTGAAATATAAATGTGCACAAATTCAAACAGTTGCAAAACAATTAACCAATGCATTTTATCAGATGATTTATTGTGTTTTTTTTCTCACTATTATCTACGTTTTTATTTTTCAATTTAATGCGCTTTTTTTTCTTTTAAAATCTACGATCCTAGTCTCTCTAGTTGTATTACAAAAACAAATGCAAAAAATTCACATGCTATTTCATTATTTTATTGTCAAAAAGTAGATAATGAATAATTGTTAAGCATGCATCACTTATAATAAATAATGTACACAACAAAGTGTATGACTTTTTATGTAATAAAATATAAACAGTTCTTCTTTTAAATTTTACTCACTGCAAAGCATTAAACCATGTAAACAAGATCTATAACTACATACAATTATTCCGTAACAAATCAATGTGAGCCAGTATCTGCACCGTCAGACAAAAATAGGAAAAAAGTTGAAAATTAGTAAAACTGCTTCTCTAAACTTCCTTAAACGGACAAGAAAAACATATCAGTCACTGACATAATTTAATTACAATGTTACTGGCAACTATTTCGCTTATAAACAAGCTGCAATTCGCGCAAAGTAATAACTTTAAGGTTTGTAAATAACTAGCATATCTTTTCAAGCATGTCTGACCGTTCCAAGGCGGTACCCCTGGGTGGAAAGCTGAGAAAAATAAAAATAATCGAGGTATATTTATCGAGTTTTTGATTCAAACACATAAGCCCAAAATGTAAGTGATAAGACTGTAAAAATCTATGTGCATGTTTTACATAAAATTGATCTATCCACTATTTAAGGGGTTGAATCATTTTATTTCCCATTTAAACAAACATGATAAATGGATTTACATAGAAATTCTAAAAGTTTCCAAAAAGGTTGAATATTATTATGTAGTGTTCCGAATGTAATTCAGGTAATTAACTAAAGCTAGATTTGTTGTTTGTTAATTAAAAATGATCATGCTTTTATAAAATGCCAAATGTCGATGTGAGCTGCATTAAATGTTAATTAATGTTTCTAAACACTTTGTGCCATAATCTGACAATGGAGTAATCTTTCAAAGCAAGCTATTCGGCTAAATATATTTCTTTTATAGGTTGAGCTTTAAGTAAGTATGTTCATATGACTTTATTATCTGATCCAACCGTAGGAGACACACATGAAGCGATTTCGTACATTGAGGTTTGTCTTTCTGATAAAAGCATGTTAAGCTGATGCTAGACTTCATTAGACATTTATTGTTATCTCTTATGAACATATTCAATGAAAGCAAAACATGTGTCGCATACTTTATTTTTGTACTCAATGTTATCAAATTCATTAAATACAGTTTAGACAATGCGTAGTACAGATGTTAAGGTGTTGTGTTATATAGAGCACAAAAAAAGCCACATAACATTCCTGAATGAATACTGTCTGATATCAAATCTGATACACTATTCACCTGTCCGACAATTTAACCGCTGTGAATGAACTGAAGTACAAAACACTTTGGCATAGAATGTGAGAAGATCAGCTTTCTGATTAACTAATGATTCCATTCAACAACATTTACTCTTTTTTTATTGGGAATCAACATGTGCTGAACATAATAGTAATTAAAACAAAGCGAGGTTTTTGTTTGAAATGCAATCATATGGGTGTTCTCAACATTTACTTCCCCGACAAGTATGATCAACCTATGTTATATATACATGTATTAATCCCTTGTAAACAGTAAAAATTACCAAGTACATAAAGACTGTGGGTTTAGCCATTCACTCTGTTATGGTATGAATAAAATGTTTGATAGTCCATATACATTTTTAACTAAACAATTTCGTCGAATAAGTCGCAGTTTCTGAGGAAGACTACAGGTATTCGCTTTATTCATGTATATTTGTTTTTATTCATACGGCTGTTAAAACAATAACCACGCTCATAAGCTACGGGTTCGTAGAAATAAGACATTATGCAATATAATTAATGAAATACAACCTATTAAAATAGCATGCTGTATCCACATAAGCAATGTACATAAACAGTGTGTGCCTGACATCAAATGAATCTAAGCAGTTATATAGTAGCATGATATGTAACATGATTGTGAATTACTGTCATAAATATGGACCTAGCTTTATGCAAATGATGATTTATACATTCGCACCACTTTGTTTTTGACATAATGTGTTTACGCCTGAAAGAAATGAAAAGGATTTCTTTAACGAGTTGGTTTAAAGAATTATATCAAGGATCACATAAAGATTCTAGGCATTTTAACATAAGACTGAAAGATCGAAAGATTGTAATAAAACTTTCATAATGTTGTGAGATTTATATATTCTACTACCTAGTCACAATAAAAATAGGATTAATTACAAAGGTTAAATGATTGAAGTAATATCAAAGCACCCCTGCTTTCTAACTGTAGTAACACAAAACCTTGACTAATTACAAATAATACTATATGTAATATATCTGAGAGAGGTAAAGCATGCCCCAACATCCGTAAAATTACAACATTACTATCACGTCCTATGTTAATATCATGATAATAAAATGTTCTACGTTTGTACCAGCACCCCAAATCCAAGTTATAACAGAAAGTGATTTGCAATCGAGATATGGAAATGATTTACAAAATTATGACAGTTGCAGATACTTACATAAAAAGAAAGTGGCGTTAAAAAACATTAAATATTCATTTCCTTTTCTCATCCTGCTAATGGGGTTAATCTTTTTAAAATCATTTGTTAAGAATCTGGAATATATTTTCGTCATGAATTGACAGATATTGTAATTAGGGAAGATAAATTTGTAAACTTGACTAATATGTCTTTTTAAGATATGTTTTCACAATTTAAAAAAAAATCCAAAGGCGCCACACTAGCTCAAACAAATTAAAAGCAGTATTGCAAGCTATTTTTTAGGTTACTCGTTGGATGTTAAATCACAATCCCAACTGAAGCTACTGGATCGTAGTTTAAACGGTAAATAATATACAAAATGTATAGCCAAAATGAACATATGATTTGACAAATTATTTAGATAAAGAATCAACAAAGATTAATAGACAAATCGGTGTGTTTTATGTCCATACGCGAACAAGATGTCTTTATTATCCTTTGTACAAACCTATGATCATATGTTTGTGTTTATACTACCGGCGCACGTATATACTAATATGTACCTGCAGTAATAATTTGTAACTACTAAACGTTAGTATACTAGAATTTTTTTATAAATTTAAAGATTTATTAAACAGAAATTTCACGTACCTAATAATGATTCATTCTTGATTGACAAACCTTCTCACAATTAATCATTTACACATTGCATAAAGGTTTAATTTTATGAAGCTATGAACAAAACGAGTGTTACATTAATTGAAACTCTCTCTAATTAAGCGTTTTGATACAGAACACACAAAATGTTATATCAAATTTGTGCGTACGTCGGAATGCTTAAACATTATGATTAACATGTCACATGTCAAAAATAATTCAATCATATATTTGATTTATATTCATTTAAATTTTACAACACTGAATTTCATGGTGACAAATTATAAAATATTTGAAAACATTCGTGTAGATATTCATCAAATATTAATTTATCCGCCGAATGTTGTTACAAAGAATATAATATAATGAATTACACATTTGCCACCTAGGTTCTATTCAATTTATCTAATTTATTTGCATATCACATATCCATTACGATGACATTTAACGTTAAACTAACAATGTAGTAGCACATCTTAAACTTACAAAATCATCATCGCTAGCAATTAAAAGCAGTCTTTAAACGATCGTAGTTTTACCTACTTAGCTCTTAAAAAAATTAAGCGAAAATAAGGAATGTGTCAGCATGTTTTTATAAAGATGACTGAATATTACTTTTGTAATTCAAGTTTTATATCATTCTATATTTGTGCCGAATTCAATGGTTGAAAATTAATTGTGATTGATGGCTTTAATGCTAATTATGTTAAACTATTATCAAACTAACTTGAAAGTCACTTTATTTTCATTATCATTTTTAACTTAAAAACAGCATCGACATGATAAATTTATATTAGTTAGTTTTTATAATGATCTTGTCTGTTTTTTGTTTCTATTGACAACATTTTGGAAATTTGTGTTACACAAATTGTACCTAAATTACCAACGATGTTTTAATATTTTCCAATTCATCTTATCAACAGCTTTTAAATAATACCTTATCGAATCTTCCCTTTCAAAACATTTTTTACACTAGATGATGCGGTTTACCTTTATTTGCTTGAATATAACAATTTTATTTTAATCAAGCATTAAGATAAATACAATAAATCAAATACAAAATGTACATATTTCACAAATGTTGTAAACAGATCGAGCCTATACAACAAATCACACATTTGCCACCCATGTTTTTTTAATTCAATATCTGATTAAAATGCAAATTTAATATGCTTGGGGTGATATTTGATACATTGAGTATGAAACTGTCATGTTGATATTATAACTTAAACGTTGTTGTGCATAGAAAATGTAATTAGTATTTTACAATCTTATTTTACTGAGACTTTTTACAAATTTTTATTCAAAATGTGGCTTTACTTAAAATTTGTATTCAAATGCCTTAATTGGCACATCATTATTTGAAACAAATGTTAGAGATAAAAAAGAAACTAGAAAATGGTATTATTGCTGTAAAAAATTACATTTTACTTGTCTTTCTTTTGTGACAATAAACGATCTCTTAGTGTCATATATTTTGACACTGATCTTATAGGATAATTTATCTGGTGGTTCAAATGTATACTAGCTATAAATTTCTCTTTGTAGAATATTGTAACTTCCATAAATCAGTCATTTGATGAACAGGGTAGTTACTGTAGTAAATTGATTGACCTATTCCTTTGAATGCATAATTACATAGACAAGAAATCAAGGGTAAATAATAGTGTATGTAATGAACGTAAGAAATTTCCTGATTTTCATATCACAAAGAATGACCGAGGTACTTTAAAAAATGTAGGTGAAAATTGATATACATGTTTTTTTACGCAAGACATTCACCTCATCAAAATCTAAAAATGCAATAAAAAATTATATGTACAAAATTGTAGTATCCACGTAAATATTGCTCCCATAAAATGATCCATAGACAATATATAATATCCGTACTAAATTAGTTTTTCATGATGTTACTTTGATTTTTGATAAAACAGATAAAATGGAGACAGGTAACATACAAGGTACAGACACATGAAAAGGTGAAAGTTATAATCCATACAGAAATGAAAACCTACTATATATACCAATCAAATTAAGACTAGCGCGTTTCAACTAAGATTAAAGGTGTGAGAATATATGTTGTGTAATTTAATTGGTTGTTTAGAAGGTTGTCGTCGATTTAAAAAAAGAAGTGTGCTTCAATCGACTTTATTGAACGATTTTTCTGTACCAGCCATAAACATTCTTGTGCATATCAAATGATTAAATAGAAATTGAAATATATTGGTTAAGCTACTGTTAAAAAACTAAACTTAGACATTTAATACAATACATGTTAATATTCTAATGTCCAAAGATAAATTGCTTTACTAATTGTCTTTCAAACTAGTCATATTAATATCTTTTGTTTCATTATCCCGACTTTTCAAAGAATAGGGAAAGCTATTGACTCTCCCGGTAACACATTTGTCAATGTTCAGCTTGCAAGTTGAAATCTCGAAAACTACTGACGAAAATTGGTTAAAACTTCAAACACTCTTTGATGTCATAAATAGGATTTTACTGTCTAAAGCCCATATCTATATTGTGGATTCGACAAAATTATGGCCTTTTTGCACTTAGAACATTTTTACGTTTCCAGGCTCTTGTTTTGGTTTTCTAGAAAGGATAACTATGAGCATTATAGTGTTAAATAAATGGTTGTTTCATAACTTTTAACACATCATGGAAGTAACTCTAAATGTGAAATTATATGTCATAAAACTAGCACAATATAAATAAAGTAGTATTTTGACTTTCAAACAATATACTAAATCTTCATATTTTTTACTAACATCCCTTGTTTTTTTCATTCATAATGCGCTTAAAACGTTGACGCAAAAGAGGTTGTCAACACGACAGTTGTTTACCGTCCGACCATATATGTCGGATATTTGTCGGATATGTTTGATATAAATACTCATTTAAGCGTTTCTCTATCGTTTGTAATTCTAATATTACTATAATATTTTATAATCCGTGTTTTAATATTGGATAAATATAAATCATTCTAAAAGGCAATACATTGATAGCAATTAAACAAACATAAGCGTGTTAATATTTGTTTACCTACATGATTGGATAAGTTCAGCATGTATGAGTATTAAATTTTCAACACCTAATGTGTTGGAATCTATTATTCTAAATGGCAAGAAAATACAAATGCATAAAACTTTAACGAACTGTCTACAGCTGACTAGATCATTGAAAATATAAGTAGATGAACATTTTTAAAATTAAGGGGCCACAGTTTCTATTGACTGATTATAATAGCCCATTACATGTTAACAAAATGCAATCAATACAGTGAAAACAATCTCATACAAGATAAAGCTTCCATAACTTTTGAGAACATCTTAAAAACTATTTGAAATGCGATTAGATAATAATTCTGCGATAATTCCCTCAGCAAATTTATCAGATCAGGTGTATATATTTATTGCCTTCATAAGATAGATTTTGTGGATATAATTTCAATGATATGAACTTTAAACATCTGACAATGTTATATATGTATTTTCCTTTTTTGTACTCACGTATAGTGTTTTATTATGGTAAATAAAATAATAAAACTTTTAAACTGGTGTATCAGGTTAATTAAATTGTGATACTTTTATTGTATAACCTTTCACAATGTTTGTTAATAGTTTAAAGACAACAGGATAATGTCAGGATTACTTGGATCATCATGAAATATCGGTGGTTTTCGTTTATTCCATCTTTAAGCTAAGTAAATAACACAAAAGTATGTTTAAAAATATTAAGGGCACTTTTTGATCCTATAATGTTAAACATATGGTGGATTTGTCAAAAAATGATATTTTTAATTAAACAAAAATTATTG